>NC_067248.2:103580478-103880478 GCF_019359855.2 Lolium perenne
TGGACGTCGTCTTCATCAACAACCGAACGTGTGACCGAGTACGGAGGTGCTGCCCGTTCGTGGCGCCGTGATCAAGATCTTCTACGCGCTTTTGCAAGCGGCAAGTGAACGTCTACCGCAGCAACAAGAGCCTCATCTTGTAGGCTTTGGAATCTCTTCAAGGGTGAGACTCGATAATCCCCTCGTTGCTACCGTCTTCTAGATTGCATCTTGGCTTGGATTTCGTGTTCGCGGTAGGAAATTTTTTGTTTTCTATGCTACGTTATCCTACAGTGGTATCAGAGCCGTGTCTATGCATAGATGGTTGCACGAGTAGAACACAATGGTTTTGTGGGCGTTGATGCTTATGTTGTCTTTAGCTTGAGTACTTTGCATCTTTGTGGCATAGTGGGATGAAGCGGCTCGGGCTAACTTTACATGACCGCGTTCATGAGATTTGCTCCACGCTTGACATGCAACTTGTATTGCATAAGTGGCTTTGCGGGTGTATGTGTCTCCTACTATAGTGAAGATTCAATTTACTCTTCTATTGACAACACTAGTATCACCGTTGTGGTTCATGTTCGTAGGTAGATTAGATCTCACTCGAAAACCCTAAACCACGTAAAATATGCAAACCAAATTAGAGAACGTCTAACTTGTTTTTGCAGGGTTTGGTGATGTGATATGGCCATAATGTGATGATGAATATGTATGAGATGATCATTATTGTATTGTGGCAACCGGCAGGAGCCTTATGGTTGTCTTTAAATTTCATGTTGAGTAGTATTTGAAAGAAGTTGTAATAGTTGCTACATGGGAGAACAATCATGAAGACGGCGCCATTGACCTTGACGCTACGCCGACGATGATGGAGATCATGCCCGTTGATGATGGAGATCATGTCCGTGCTTTGGAGATGAAGATCAAAAGGCGCAAAGACAAAAGGGCCATATCACATCACATATGAACTGCATGTGATGTTAATCCTTTTATGCATATTATTTTGCTTAGATCGCGACGGTAGCATTATAAGATGATCCCTCTCACTAAAATTTCAAGATAATAAAGTGTTCATCCTTAGTAGCTGATACGTCTCCAACGTATCGATAATTTCTTATGTTCCATGCTACTTTATTGATGATACCTACATGTTTTATGCACATTATATGTCGTATTTACGCATTTTCTGGAACTAACCTATTAACAAGATGCCGAAGAGCCACTTGCTGTTTTCTGCTGTTTTTGGTTTCAGAAATCCTAGTAAGGAAATATTCTCGGAATTGGACGAAATCACCGCCCAGGGTCCTATTTTTGCACGAAGCTTCCAGAAGACCGAAGGGGAGTCGAAGTGGGGCCACGAGGTGGCCAGGTGATAGGGCGGCGCGGCCCAGGCCCTGGCCGCGCGGCCCTGCCCCCTGGGCCCCTCGTGCCGCCTCTTGACCTGCCCTTTCGCCTACTTATAGCCTCCGTCGCGAAACCCCCAGTACCGAGAGCCACGATACGGAAAACCTTCCAGAGACGCCGCCGCCGCGAATCCCATCTCGGGGGATTCAGGAGATCGCCTCCGGCACCTGCTTGGGAGAGGGGATTCATCTCCCGGAGGACTCTTCATCGCCATGATCGCCTCCGGAGTGATGAGTGAGTAGTTCACCCCTGGACTATGGGTCCATAGCAGTAGCTAGATGGTCGTCTTCTCCTAATTGTGCTTCATTGTTGGATCTTGTGAGCTGCCTAACATGATCAAGATCATCTATCTGTAATACTATATGTTGTGTTTGTCGGGATCCGATGGATAGAGAATGCTATGTTATGGTGATTATCAATCTATTGTTTATGTGTTGTTTATGATCTTGCATGCTCTCCGTTATTAGTAGAGGCTCTGGCCAAGTTTTTACTCTTAACTCCAAGAGGGAGTATTTATGCTCGATAGTGGGTTCATGCCTTCATTGACACAGGACGGTGTGAGAAAGTTCTAAGGTTGTGATGTGCTGTTGCCACTAGGGATAAAACATTGATTCTATGTCTAAGGATGTAGTTGTCGATTACATTACGCACCATACTTAATGCAATTGTCTGTTGCTTTGCAACTTAATACTGAATGGGGTTCGGATGATAACCTGAAGGTGGACTTTTTAGGCATAGATGCAGTTGGATGGCGGTCTATGTACTTTGTCGTAATGCCCAATTAAATCTCACTATATTTATCATATCATGTATATGCATTGTTATGCCCTTCTCTATTTGTCAATTGCCCGACTGTAATTTGTTCACCCAACATGCATTTATCTTATGGGAGAGACACCTCTAGTGAACTGTGGACCCCGGTCCTATTCTTTACATAGCATACAATCTATTGCAATACTTGTTTTACTGTTTTTTTTGCAAACAATCATCTTCCACACAATACGGTTAATCCTTTGTTACAGCAAGCCGGTGAGATTGACAACCTCACTGTTTCGTTGGGGCAAAGTACTTGGGTTGTGTTGTGCAGGTTCCACGTTGGCGCCGGAATCCCTGTTGTTGCGCCGCATCACATTTCGCCACCATCAACCTTCAACGTTCTTCTTGGCTCCTCCTGGTTCGATTAAACCTTGGTTTCTTTCTGAGGGAAAACTTGCTACTGTGCGCATCATACCTTCCTCTTGGGGTTCCCAACGAACGTGTGAGTTACACGCCATCAAGCTCTTTTTCTGGCGCCGTTGCCGGGGAGATCAAGACACGCTGCAAGGGGAGTCTCCACTTCTCAATCTCTTTACTTTGTTTTTGTCTTGCTTAATTTTATTTACTACTTTGTTTGCTGCACCTAAACAAAACACACAAAAATTAGTTGCTAGTTTTACTTTATTTACTGTCTTGCTCTCTATATCAAAAACACAAAAAAATTAGTTACTTGCATTTACTTTACCTAGTTTACTTTTTGCTTATTTCATCATGCTTAATCCTAAGTTCACTTTGGAAGAGATACTGGTAGGACGAGGGTGTATCATTGGAAGAGATAATATAGAAGAATTTTTCACCCATGTTAGTATGGATGAAGATTTTGAAGATATACCATTATTAAAAACTGCTCCTACTTATGAAAGTGCTTTTGCCTGTTTGATACACATGTTAGAAACTAGATTTGTTAATCTCAATCCCATAATACAACATATGTTTCTTACACTTTCGGATATGGAGATGGGAGAAAAGAGAAATTTTGTTTTAAAAGTCCTTGTTAGAGAATTTGAGGATATAGTTAAAGAAGCTAGAAAAGTTTTTATTAAGCATAAGAGGCTTGGTTTCTTTCCTAATTTTAAACAAATGCTTGAAAAGATGGATATGGATAGAATTAAGTATACTAATAATGTTAATGATGGTAGGGAAATCAAAGCGCCAATACCTAGTAAATTACTAGGAATGCATGAAGCTTTGGAAAACAACTATGCTTGGCTTGTTCCTGAAAATTTGTTTGATGAGAATAGTAAGCCTAGGATCAATGAGAGAGGAGTTACTTATATAGACCAGATACAATGTATTGTTGAGAAAACTCTCAGCTCCCAAGGTAATAATGTTGATGCTTCTACTCTTGATGTTACTTGATTTGCACTTTCTGCGCCTAGCTGAAAGGCGTTAAAGAAAAGCGCTTATGGGAGACAACCCATATTTTTACTACAGTACTTTGTTTTATATTTGAGTCTTGGAAGTTGTTTACTACTGTAGCAACCTCTCCTTATCATGTTTTTGTGCCAAGTAAAGTTTCTATGTCAAAGTTGATGTTATATTTGGGATCGCTGCGCAGAAACAGCATTGCTGTCTGTCACGAATCTGGGCACAAGTTTCTGTAGAAAATTCGAAAAAATCTGCCAATTTACGAGCGTGATCCCCAGATATGTACGCAACTTTCATTAGTTTTGAGTTTTTCCATCTGAGCAAGTCTGGTGCCATTTTAAAATTCGTCTTTACGGACTGTTCTGTTTTTGACAGATTCTGTCTTTTATTTCGCATTGCCTCTTTTGCTATGTTGGATGAATTTATTTGATCCATTAATGTCTAGTAGCTTTATGCAATGTCCAGAAGTGTAAAGAATGTTTGTGTAACCTCTGAATGTGAGAATTATTAATTGTGCACTAACCCTCTAATGAGTTTGCTTGAAGTTTGGTGTGAAGGAAGTTTTCAAGGGTCAAGAGAGGAGTATGATATACTATGATCAAGAGGAGTGAAAGCTCTAAGCTTGGGGATGCCCCCGTGGTTCACCCCTGCATATTTTAAGAAGACTCAAGCGTCTAAGCTTGGGGATGCCCAAGGCATCCCCTTCTTCATCGACAACATCATCAGGTTCCTCCCCTGAAACTATATTTTTATTCAATCACATCTTGTGTTCTTTACTTGGAGCGTCGGTTTGTTTTTGTTTTTGTTTTTGTTTGAATAAAATGGATCCTAGCATTCAATTTGTGGGAGAGAGACACGCTCCGCTGTTGCATATGGACAAATATGTCCTTAGGCTTTACTCATAATGTTCAAGGCGAAGTTTCTTCTTCGTTAAATTGTTATATGGTTGGAATTGGAAAATGCTACATGTAGTAATTCTAAAATGTCTTGGATAATGTGATACTTGGCAATTGTTGTGCTCATGTTTAAGCTCTTGCATCATATACTTTGCACCCATTAATGAAGAAATACATAGAGCTTGCTAAAATTTGATTTGCATATTTGGTCTCTCTAAGGTCTAGATAATATCTAGTATTGAGTTTTGAACAACAAGGAAGACGGTGTAGAGTCTTATAATGTTTACAATATGTCTTTTATGTGAGTTTTGCTGCACCGGTTCATCCTTGAGTTTGCTTCAAATAACCTTGCTAGCCTAAACCTTGTATCGAGAGGGAATACTTCTCATGCATCCAAAATCCTTGAGACAACTACTATGCCATTTGTGTCCACCATACCTACCTACTACATGGTATTTCTCCGCCATTCCAAAGTAAATTGCTTGAGTGCTACCTTTAAAATTCCATCATTCGCCTTTGCAATATATAGCTCATGGGACAAAATAGCCTTAAAAACTATCGTAGTATTGAATATGTACTTATGCACTTTATCTTTTATTAAGTTGCTTGTTGTGCGATAACCATGCTTCTGGGGAACGCCATCAACTATTCTTTGTTGAATATCATGTGAGTTGCTATGCATGTCCGTCTTGTCTGAAGGATCTATCACCTTAATGATTGGAGCATGCAAATTGTTAGAGAAGAACATTGGGCCGCTAACTAAAGCCATGAATCAAGGTTGAAGTTTCAGTTTTGGACATATATCCTCAATCTCATATGAGAATAATAATTGTTGCTACATGCTTATGCATTAAAGAGGAGTCCATTATCTGTTGACCATGTTGTCCCGGTATGGATGTCTAAGTTGAGAATAATCAAAAGCGAGAAATCCAAAATGCGAGCTTTCTCCTTAGACCTTTGTACAGGCGGCATGGAGGTACCCCTTTGTGACACTTGGTTGAAACATGGCATTGCAAAGATCCGGTAGTCCAAGCTAAGTAGGACAAGGTGCGGGCACTATTAGTATACTATGCATGAGGCTTGCAACTTGTAAGATATAATTTACATAACTCATATGCTTTATTACTACCGTTGACAAAATTGTTTCATGTTTTCAAAATAAAAGCTCTAGCACAAATACAGCAATCGATGCTTTCCTCTTTGAAGGACCTTTCTTTTACCTTTATTGTTGAGTCAGTTTACCTATCTCCCTCCACCTTAAGAAGCAAACACTTGTGTGAACTGTGCATTGATTCCTACATACTTGCATATTGCACTTGTTATATTACTTTATGTTGACACTATCCATGAGATATACATGTTATAAGTTGAAAGCAACCGCTGAAACTTAATCTTCCTTTGTGTTGCTTCAATACCCTTACTTTGATTTATTGCTTTATGAGTTAACTCTTATGCAAGACTTATTGATGCTTGTCTTGAAGTACTATTCATGAAAAGTCTTTGTCATATGATTCATTTGTTTACTCATGTCATTACCATTGTTTTGATCGCTGCATTCATTACATATGTTTACAAATAGTATGATCAAGATTATGATGGCATGTCACTTCAGAAATTATCTTTGTTATCGTTTTACCTGCTCGGGACGAGCAGAACTAAGCTTGGGGATGCTGATACGTCTCCAACGTATCGATAATTTCTTATGTTCCATGCTACTTTATTGATGATACCTACATGTTTTATGCACATTATATGTCGTATTTACGCATTTTCTGGAACTAACCTATTAACAAGATGCCGAAGAACCAGTTGCTGTTTTCTGCTGTTTTTGGTTTCAGAAATCCTAGTAAGGAAATATTCTCGGAATTGGACGAAATCACCGCCCAGGGTCCTATTTTTGCACGAAGCTTCCAGAAGACCGAAGGGGAGTCGAAGTGGGGCCACGAGGTGGCCAGGTGATAGGGCGGCGCGGCCCAGGCCCTGGCCGCGCGGCCCTGCCCCCTGGGCCCCTCGTGCCGCCTCTTGACCTGCCCTTTCGCCTACTTATAGCCTCCGTCGCGAAACCCCCAGTACCGACAGCCACGATACGGAAAACCTTCCAGAGACGCCGCCGCCGCGAATCCCATCTCGGGGGATTCAGGAGATCGCCTCCGGCACCCTGCCGGAGAGGGGATTCATCTCCCGGAGGACTCTTCATCGCCATGATCGCCTCCGGAGTCATGAGTGAGTAGTTCACCCCTGGACTATGGGTCCATAGCAGTAGCTAGATGGTCGTCTTCTCCTAATTGTGCTTCATTGTTGGATCTTGTGAGCTGCCTAACATGATCAAGATCATCTATCTGTAATACTATATGTTGTGTTTGTCGGGATCCGATGGATAGAGAATGCTATGTTATGGTGATTATCAATCTATTGTTTATGTGTTGTTTATGATCTTGCATGCTCTCCGTTATTAGTAGAGGCTCTGGCCAAGTTTTTACTCTTAACTCCAAGAGGGAGTATTTATGCTCGATAGTGGGTTCATGCCTTCATTGACACAGGACGTGACAGAAAGTTCTAAGGTTGTGATGTGCTGTTGCCACTAGGGATAAAACATTGATTCTATGTGTAAGGATGTAGTTGTCGATTACATTACGCACCATACTTAATGCAATTGTCTGTTGCTTTGCAACTTAATACTGAATGGGGTTCGGATGATAACCTGAAGGTGGACTTTTTAGGCATAGATGCAGTTGGATGGCGGTCTATGTACTTTGTCGTAATGCCCAATTAAATCTCACTATATTTATCATATCATGTATATGCATTGTTATGCCCTTCTCTATTTGTCAATTGCCCGACTGTAATTTGTTCACCCAACATGCCTTTATCTTATGGGAGAGACACCTCTAGTGAACTGTGGACCCCGGTCCTATTCTTTACATAGCATACAATCTATTGCAATACTTGTTTTACTGTTTTCTTGCAAACAATCATCTTCCACACAATACGGTTAATCCTTTGTTACAGCAAGCCGGTGAGATTGACAACCTCACTGTTTCGTTGGGGCAAAGTACTTGGGTTGTGTTGTGCAGGTTCCACGTTGGCGCCGGAATCCCTGTTGTTTCGCCGCATCACATTTCGCCACCATCAACCTTCAACGTGCTTCTTGGCTCCTCCTGGTTCGATTAAACCTTGGTTTTCTTTCTGAGGGAAAACTTGCTACTGTGCGCATCATACCTTCCTCTTGGGGTTCCCAACGAACGTGTGAGTTACACGCCATCAGTAGCACCGTTGCCAAGACTTGTCGTTTCGAAGCATCTCGTGATGATCGGGTGTGATAGAATCAACAAGTGCATACAACGGGTGCAAGTCAGTTTTACACATGCGGATACTAAGGTGGCCTTGACGAGCCTAGCATGTACAGACATGGTCTCGGAACACGTGATACCGAAAGGTAGAGCATGAATCATATGATCGATATGATGAACACTTTGAGTGTTCGCCATTGAAATTACATCTTGTCTCGTGATGATCGGACTTAGGTGTGATGGATTTGGTTCGTGTAATCACTAAGACAATGCGAGGGATATTGTTTTGAGTGGGAGTTCACCTAGTTTTTTATTTTGTTAAATTAAAATTTGAACTCAATTTGTCATAAACATTAGTCTAAACTATTGCAAATATGTTGTAGATATGGCGTCCCCAATCAATTTTAACCAGTTCCTAGAGAAAGAAAAGCTTAAGAGCAACGGTAGCAACTTCACCGACTGGTTCCGTCATGTGAGGATCTTCCTCAATGGCGGAAACCTGCAATATGTACTTGATGCACCGCTAGGTGACCCTCCTGCAGAAACTGAAACCGATGAAGTAAAGAATGTTTACGCGACTCGGAAAACTTGGTACTCTCAAGTTCAGTGTGCCATCCTGTGCAGTCTGGAAGCCGATCTTCAAAAACGTTTTGAGCACCACGATCCACATGAGTTAGTCAATGAGTTGAAAACTATCTTTGAGACTCATGCGGCCGTGGAATGCTATGAAGCATCGAAACACTTCTTCACCTGCATGATGGAAGAAGGCAGCTCCGTTAGTGAGCACATGCTCGCCATGACCGGGCATGCGAAGAAACTCAGTGACTTGGGAATAGTGATTCCTAACAGACTGGGGATTAATCGTGTCCTTCAATCACTGCCACCTAGTTATAAGAACTTTGTGATGAATTACAATATGCAGAACATGAACAAAGAGTTACCTGAACTCTTCGCCATGCTAAAATCTGCTGAGATTGAAATTAAGAAAGAGCACCAAGTGTTGATGGTCAACAAGACCACCAGCTTCAAGAAACAGGGCAAGTCTAAAGGCAAGAACAAGAAGAGTGGCAAGAAAGCTGCCACGCCTCCTGTGAAACCTAAAGCTGGCCCTAAGCCTGATGCTGAGTGCTATTACTGCAAGGAGAAGGGACACTGGAAGCGTAATTGCTCCAAGTATTTGGCGGATCTGAAGAGCGGCCTTGTGCAGAAGAAGTAAGAAGGTATATCTGATATACATGTTATAGATGTTTATCTCACTGGTTCTCGTACTAGTACCTGGGTATTTGATACTGGTTCGGTTGCTCATATTTGTAACTCGAAACAGGAACTAAAGAATAAAAAAAGACTACTGAAGGATGAAGTGACGATGCGCGTTGGAAATGGATCCAAAGTCGATGTGATCGCCGTCGGCACACTTCCTCTACATCTACCTTCGGGATTAGTTTTAAGCCTAAATAATTGCTATTTTGTACCCGCGTTGAGCATGAACATTATATCTGGATCTTGTTTAATGCAAGACGGTTATTCATTGAAGTCTGAGAATAATGGTTGTTCTATTTTTATGAATAATATCTTTTATGGTCGAGCACCTGAAAAGAATGGCTTATTTCTGTTAGATCTCGATAGTAGTGATACACATATACATAACATTGATGCTAAGCGAATTAAATTGAATGATAATTCTACTTATATGTGGCACTGTCGTCTTGGTCATATTGGAGTGAAACGCATGAAGAAACTCCATACCGATGGATTACTTGAATCACTTGACTTTGAGTCACTTGATAGATGCGAAGCATGTCTGATGGGAAAAATGACTAAGACTCCATTCTCGGGTATGATGGAGCGAGCTACTGACTTGTTGGAAATCATACATACAGATGTGTGCGGACCAATGAGTGTAGCATCACGCGGTGGTTATCGTTATGTTCTAACCTTCGCAGATGATTTGAGTAGATATGGGTATATCTATTTAATGAAACATAAATCCGAAACTTTCGAGAAGTTTAAGGAATTCCAAAGTGAAGTAGAAAATCAACGTAACAAGAAGATTAAATTTCTACGATCTGATCGCGGAGGTGAATATCTGAGTTATGAGTTTGGCATGCATTTAAAGAAATGCGGAATACTTTCACAATTGACACCGCCGGGAACACCACAACGAAACGGTGTGTCCGAACGTCGTAATCGAACTCTCTTAGATATGGTTCGTTCTATGATGTCTCTTACTGATTTACCGTTATCATTTTGGAGTTATGCATTAGAGACAGCCGCATTCACTTTAAATAGAGCACCATCAAAATCCGTTGAAACGACACCATATGAATTATGGTTTAATAAGAAACCTAAGCTGTCGTTCCTAAAAGTTTGGGGTTGCGAAGCCTATGTAAAAAAGTTACAACCAGACAAGCTAGAACCCAAAGCGGAGAAATGCGTCTTCATAGGATACCCTAAGGAAACTATAGGGTACACTTTCTATCACAGATCCGAAGGCAAGATTTTTGTTGCTAAGAACGGAACCTTTCTTGAGAAAGAATTTCTCACTAAAGAAGTGACTGGAAGAAAAGTAGAACTCGATGAGATTGAAGAATCTTTGCTCGTTGATCAGAGTAGCGCAATACCGGAAGATGTTCCTGTGCCGCCTACACCAGCAATAGAGGAAGCTAATGATAATGATCATGAAACTTCAAATGAGATAGCTACTGAACCTTGCAGATCGACAAGGGAACGTGCCACTCCTGATTGGTATGATCCTTGTCTAAATGTCATGATTGTGGACAACAATGATGAAGACCCTGCGACGTATGAAGAAGCGATGATGAGCCCAGATTCCAACAAATGGCAAGAAGCCATGAAATCCGAAATGGGATCCATGTATGATAACAAAGTATGGACTTTGGTAGACTTACCTAATAGCCGCAAGGCTGTCGAAAATAAATGGATCTTCAAGAGAAAAACAGATGCTGATGGTAATATTACTGTCTATAAAGCTCGACTTGTCGCAAAGGGTTTCCGACAAATTCAAGGTGTTGACTACGATGAGACTTTCTCACCTGTAGCAAAGCTAAAATCTGTGAGGATTTTGTTAGCAATAGCTGCATTTTTCGATTATGAGATTTGGCAGATGGATGTCAAAACGGCGTTCCTTAATGGAGACATTGAGGAAGAGTTGTATATGGTACAACCCAAAGGTTTTGTCGATCCTAAAAATGCTGACAAAGTATGCAAACTTCAGCGTTCAATTTACGGACTGAAGCAAGCATCGAGAAGTTGGAACCGACGCTTTGATAAGGTGATCAAAGACTTCGGGTTTATACAGTGACATGGAGAGGCCTGTATTTACAAGAAAGTGAGTGGGAGCTCTGTAGCGTTCCTGATATTATATGTAGATGACATATTATTGATTGGGAATGATATAGAACTATTAAGCAGTGTAAAAGGTTATTTGAATAATAGTTTTTCAATGAAAGACCTTGGTGAAGCATCGTATATATTAGGCATCAAGATTTATAGAGATAGATCAAGACGTCTAATAGGGCTATCACAGAGTACATACCTGGACAAGATTCTAAAGAAGTTTAGAATGGACGAAAGTAAGAAAGGATTCTTACCTATGTTACCAGGCAAGGTTTTGAGTAAGACTCAAGGTCCGGCTACGGCAGAAGAAAGAGAAAGGATGAATCAGATCCCCTATGCCTCGGCAGTAGGCTCTATTATGTATGCCATGCTATGTACAAGACCGGATATAGCACATGCTGTTAGTTTGACTAGCAGATATCAAAGTGATCCAGGAATGGAACACTGGACAGCGGTCAAGAATATCCTGAAGTACTTGAAAAGAACTAAGGATATGTTTCTTTGTTATGGAGGTGACCAAGAGCTCGTTGTAACAAGTTACACCGATGCAAGTTGGAACAACGATCCCGATGACTCTAAGTCACGGTCACTGGGTACGTGTTTATATTGAATGGTGCTGCAGTAAGCTGGGCAAGCTCGAAGCAGTGCACGGTGGCGAAATCCTCAACAGAATCAGAGTACATAGCGGCTTCAGAGGCTTCATCAGAAGCGGTATGGATGAAGAGGTTCATTGTAGAGCTCGATGTGGTTCCTAGTGCATTGGACCCACTAGTCATATATTGTGACAACATGGGTGCCATCGCCAATGCACATGAACCAAGGTCACACAAGAGGCTGAAGCATATCAAGCTGCGTTATCATTCGATTCGCGAGTACATCGAAGATGGAGAAGTAAAGATTTGCAAAGTACACACTGATTCGAATGTAGCAGATCCGTTGACTAAAGCTCTCCCTAGGGCAAAGCATGACCAACACCAGAATGCCATGGGTGTTAGGTACCTTACAATGTAATCTAGATTATTGACTCTAGTGCAAGTGGGAGACTGTTGGAGATATGCCCAAGAGGCAATAATAAAAGTGGTTATTATATATCTTTATGTTTATGATAAATGTTTATATACCATGCTATAATTGTATTAACCGAAACATTGATACATGTGTGATATGTAAACAACAAAGAGTCCCTAGTAAGCCTCTTAACTAGCTTGTTGATTAATAGATGATTAGTTTCATAATCATGAACATTGGATGTTATTAATAACAAGATTATATCATTATATGAATGATGTAATGGACACACCCAATTAAGCGTAGCATAAGATCACGTCATTAAGTTATTTGCTATAAGCTTTCGATACATAGTTACCTAGTCCTTATGACCATGAGATCATGTAAATCACTTATACCGGAAAGGTACTTTGATTACATCAAACGCCACTGCGTAAATGGGTGGTTATAAAGGTGGGATTAAGTATCCGGAAAGTATGAGTTGAGGCATATGGATCAACAGTGGGATTTGTCCATCCCGATGACGGATAGATATACTCTGGGCCCTCTCGGTGGAATGTCGTCTAATGTCTTGCAAGCATATGAATAAGTTCATAAGAGACCACATACCACGGTACGAGTAAAGAGTACTTGTCAGGAGACGAGGTTGAACAAGGTATAGTGTGATACCGATGATCAAACCTCGGACAAGTAAAATATCGCGTGACAAAGGGAGTTGGTATCGTATGTGAATGGTTCATTCAATCACTAAAGTCATTGTTGAATATGTGGGAGCCATTATGGATCTCCAGATCCCGCTATTGGTTATTAGTCGGAGTGAGTACTCAACCATGTCCGCATAGTTCGCGAACCGTAGGGTGACACACTTAAAGTTGGATGTAGAAATGGTAGAACTTGAATATGGAATGGAGTTTGAATATTTGTTCGGAGTCCCAGATGAGATCCCGGACATCACGAGGAGTTCCGGAATGGTCCGGAGAATAAGATTCATATATAGGATGTCATTTTATGTGTTTGAAAATGATTCGGAAGGTTCTATAAAAGGTTCTAGAAGGTTCTAGAAAAGTCCGGAAGAAACCACCAAGGAAGGTGGAGCCCCGGAGGGACTCCACCTCCATGGCCGGCCAACCCTAGAGGGGGAGGAGTCCCAAGTGGACTCCCCCTATGGGGCCGGCCACCCCCCCACATGGAAGGGGGGAATCCCACCTCAAGTGGGATTCCCACCTTAGGTAGGTTTCCCTATCACATGGAAGGTTTTGGGTTCGGGTCTTATTCGGAGACTTGTAGTCCAACACTTGGGGCTTCCACCTATATAATGAGGGGCCAAGGGGAGGGGGCCGGCCACCCCAATACCACAACCTGGCCGCCCCCTTTGAGTGGCCGGCCACCCCCTCCCAAACCCTAGCCGCCCCCCTCTCCTCCATAGCTTCCGCGTGCTTTAGCGAAGCTCTGCCGGAGTTCTCCACCGCCACCGACACCACGCCGTCGTGCTGTCGGATTCAAGAGGAGCTACTACTTCCGCTGCCCGCTGGAACGGGAGGTGGACGTCGTCTTCATCAACAACCGAACGTGTGACCGAGTACGGAGGTGCTGCCCGTTCGTGGCGCCGTGATCAAGATCTTCTACGCGCTTTTGCAAGCGGCAAGTGAACGTCTACCGCAGCAACAAGAGCCTCATCTTGTAGGCTTTGGAATCTCTTCAAGGGTGAGACTCGATAATCCCCTCGTTGCTACCGTCTTCTAGATTGCATCTTGGCTTGGATTTCGTGTTCGCGGTAGGAAATTTTTTGTTTTCTATGCTACGTTATCCTACAGGTTACTGTGAGGTGTGAGGTAGCTTCGGTGGTGGTGAGAAAAACGTGAAGAAGATAGGAAGGAAGAGAGTGGCGGCTGGAAGGAGGAAGAAGGGATGCGGCTAGGGTTTGCTTCTGCGCTGGTGTGGGGATTAAAAGGGAGGAGGGAGTGGTTGGAGGTGGATGGTGTGGTGGTCACAGAGGTGGAGCACGCCTCCTGCGTGGGCACTGGAAGAAGACGACAACAGAGTCTCCATCGTTTGCGAAGGGGTACACGGGCCAGGAAGGTAAGGTGGGCTTGCCTCCGGTGGGTTGGTGTTGGGCTGCTTGGAAAAGATAGAGGTCAAGGAGAGGAAGAGAACAGGCCCAGGAAGGTTAGGGTTTTGTTAAAATAAAGAGAAGGGGAGGTTTTATATAGAACCATGTGAGAGAGAAAAACTGAAAAAGGGTTTACATAAATAATTTTATTTTGCTTAAAAACATGAATGAGATGATGCATATGCCATGATGATGCATAAAAGAAAACGAACAATCAAATCTAATAGGGGTACTACCCGGGGCCGTTACATCTGCGAAAGAGGCTCCATGAAGCGGAAACTGCTCTGAGTGACAAAATCACTCAACAGATCGCTCGTGAAGAAAACGTTATCGCCCACCTGGAGTCGCAAAATCGGCGTTTTGTTAGTGTGTTCACAGATCAATATTGATTCTCTTCAACAATTTTCCTCTCCTTATTCTTGCTGATAACCCGAGTTTTGTTTCAGCAGGGAAGATGAGTCAGGATTTCGAACTCCAGAAGCCTGAAGATGACCGTCTTCTCGACGCTCTTTCTCTCCTCGAAATTCACGGGGATCTGGTGCGCCGGAGTATCACTGATGCTCGGGCTGCATTTTCGCGCCTATTCCCCTACTTCTTCCCGAAGAAAGACCAGCCCGGCACCTTCGCTGCCCTTACCAAGTGCTTCATCCCCGAAGAAGATCTTGGGCTAGCTCTTCGGCAAGAGAACTTGAAGATAGGCGTTGAAGGCACCATAGCTTTGGTTGCCGAAAGCCAACAAAGCGTCGTCTGGGCGAAGGCCGGTGAGACGACGAGGATGAAGACGGAGAAGTGGCAAGCCCTGATCAGGGCTGCCAAACCCCACTCGAAGAAGATCCTCTCCTTCCTCGGATACAAGCCAGCTCCTTCCTCCAGTTCCGCCAAACCGGAGGTCAAGTAGATCATCCTGTCTTTTTTCTTTTTCTTTTCCTTTCTTTTGACGATGTCTCCGTAGTTTTAGCTTGCGACAGCGTACCATTGGTTCACTAGGATCCAATCTTTTGTAATGACCATGTAAATATCTTGAGAATTAATGGAAGTCTATTTTGCTTGATGATTGATGTCGAGATTTTCTTTCCAGTTGGTATTTGACAACTATACTGCAACCCCTCGTCCTTCTGATGCTTTACCTGCTTCCTCCTACTCGAAGAAAGCGTCAGTCGACGATTTTACTGAAGATTCTTCAAACACGAACCTATCACAAGAACTAAATGATCTTCGGCAACAACTTCAGTCGATGAAGAAACAAGCTATTATCATCATGGATCGATTCTGCAAGTCTTCCGAACGAGAAAAGGTAGCTCTTCAAGAGGCCAAAGATGCTTTATCATTTAGAGATACTGCGGTTGCCGAAGCTGCTCAGGCCATTTCTCGAGAAGAATATATGCTCGACTTACTGACCGATGCGAGTTTGGATATGGTAGGTATGCTTCTCGAGCTTTAATCCTGTTGTACGTACGTTCCCTCAATTTCTGCTCCTCATTGTGTTCTTTTCCCTTAACAGGTTCCTTTCTGGATGCTGCTGCTGAAGATCAACGGGTTGATGCGAGGTCAACTCTCCTTGTTAAACTTGCGCAGGTAAATGATTCCAGTTTTTGGTCTTCCGCAGATCGAACCCGACGAATTGCCAGATTTCAAGATCGTGTGGGCCAGGTTCGGCAGTATCTTGAATTCTGCACCAAAACACTTGCCATGGTCTATAATGCCATGGTCCCTCGAAATGTTCAGCCCAAAACACTGCCTGAGCTGATGAACAAATTCCGAAACGCTCAACAAATCCATGGGTTTGTGAAAGCCCAACTGGTAGCTAGCGCCAGGTTTGCTCTGATTATGCTTCAAATTTGTCACTCAAAGTTGGAGATGACCAAAGTCGTTGAAACTGTTCACACCAAGTTGAAAAAGCGACGCAGGTTTGTTGACAAAATCAATGACAGGGTTACACCGGTAGCCGAAGAAATGATTGATGACCTCCTTCAGATGGACGCTGACTTCTTCATGGAGGGCCATTATGCTGATTTCATGGGTGCATCTGTCGACGAAGACAGAGTGAACATTGATGACCTAATAGGTCATGACTGAAAATCTGTTTCTTTGATAGCTATTTTTCTTGACGAAAGGACCCTGTAAATTATAAGCACTGTGTATATTGTAAAACAATTGTATGTTCTTTCTTTTCCTTAGCCCCTGAGTCTCTCGGTGGCTTGTGCCGTTATTTTCGTTGGTTTGCGAGGTGTTTTAAACCAAGGCAAGAACTTGTGAATTTGTATATTGTATGAATTTCTTTTTTGTAACGAACTTTGTCGAGCAGTAAGCCCCCGAGCCTATCAAAGAAAAAGATGTATATCATCAATATCTTTACTATATTGCAGCACCGCGAGCCCACCTCATTAAAAACCTTCTAGCCCCACTCGGTGCCCTGAAAGGGAAAGAGTGCGTCTGAAAACTCGCGGGCGTTTCAGTACATTGTACGTTTACATATATATTTTGGCTTAAGCGTAGAAACGCCTAAGTTGCGCCACGTTCCAGGGATTTGGCTCCGCAATCCCTATCTTCTTGTCCTTTATCCTGTACGCTCCTCCTTCAATTACTTCGGTGACGATGTATGGGCCTAACCATGGCGACCCGAGTTTTTCATGGCTGTCTTGCGTGAGCCGAAGAACTAAGTCGCCAACTTGGAAAGATCTTGGTCGCAATCGTCGACTGTGGTAATTTTTCATATCTTGCTGGTATTTGGCGACTCTTGACAATACCTCGTCTCGAGCTTCGTCGAGTGCGTCCACATCATCTTCCAGTGCCTTTCTCGAGGTTTCTTCATCAAATTCCGCCACTCTCGGGGAATTGTGTTCTATCTCTATTGGTAGCACTACCTCAGCTCCATGAACCAGAAAAAACGGAGTTTCATGTGTTGCTGTATTGGGTATTGTCCGTATGCTCCATAGCACGCTAGGCAACTCCTCCGGTCAAGTGTGTCGAGCTTTTTCCAATGGTGCTAACAGGCGCTTCTTGATGCCATTGCATATTATGCCGTTCACTTTCTCGACTTGATCATTGGTTTGCGGGTGCGCAACTGACGCAAAATGTAACTTGATGCCTACCTCTGCGCAATATGCCTTGAATTCCTTGGAAGTAAAATTACTGCCATTGTCTGTGACGATGCTATGAGGAACTCCAAACCGAAAAACAATACTTTTGATGAACTTGACTGCTAATGCTGTGTCTGGCGAGTTTATCGGTTTTGCCTCAACCCACTTGGTAAACTTGTCTACAGCTACGAGCATATACTCGTATCCTCCTGGCCATGCCTTATGCAATTTGCCCACCATATCGAGACCCCATTGAGCAAAGGGCCACGACAATGGTATTGGCATCAGCTCTGCTGCCGGAGAATGAGGTTTTGCGGCAAACCTTTGGCACGCATCACAGGTACGCACTATATCCTTTGCATCTTTGATTGCTGTTAGCCAGTAGAACCCTGCTCTGAAAACCTTGGCCGCAATAGCTCGACTGCTTGCGTGGTGTCCGCACACTCCTTCATGCACATCTTTTAAAAGTACTCGACTTTCTTCGGGTGTGACGCATCGCTGCAAAACTCCCGATATACTTCGCTTATAAAGCTCGCCCTTAACCACAGTGAAATCTTTGGACCGTCGAATAACTCGCCTTGCTTCTACTGGATCTTCGGGTATTTCTTTCCTTGAGATATACGCAACATAAACCTGCATCCAAGGGACTTGCACCACCATCACCTCATGTGACTCTTCTTCATCTCCCGATTTACTTGCCTCTATCACTGCTGGAGCCCCCGAGACTTTCTCGAATTTTTCCTTTTTCTTTGGCTGTTTCCTCGCCTTAGTCGACCTTTCACTTATCTCCTCCCAAAATACTCCGGGTGGTATTGCTAAACACTGTGACCCGATATTTGCCAGAACATCGGCTTCGTCATTACTGAGTCTGCTAATATAGTTCACCTCACATCCGTCGAAGAGCTTCTCGAGTTCATTGTATACCTATTTGTATGCTATCATACTGTCATTGACTGCGTCGCATTGGTTCATCACTTGTTGAGCCACCAATTGGGAGTCGCCGAATATTTTTAATCGGGTAGCTCCACAAGCTTTCGCCATTTTCATCCCATGTATCAGCGCTTCATATTCTTCCTCGTTATTAGATGCGTTAGGAAACGTCATCCGCAGTACATATTTCAATTTGTATCCTTGAGGTGCAATTGTTGGAGATATGCCCAAGAGGCAATAATAAAATAGTTATTATAATATATCTTTGTGTTTATGATAAATGTTTACATACCATGCTATAATTGTATTAACCGAAACATTGATACATGTGTGTTATGTGAACAACAAGGAGTCCCTAGTAAGCCTCTTGTATAACTAGCTTGTTGATTAATAGATGATCATGGTTTCGTGATCATGAACATTGGATGTTATTAATGACAAGGTTATGTCATTGATGAATGATATAATGGACATACACCCAAATAAGCATAGCATAAGATCACGTCATTAAGTTCAGTTTGCTATAAGCTTTCGATACATAGTTACCTAGTCCTTCGACCATGACATCATGTAAATCACTTATACCGGAAGGGTACTTTGATTACATCAAACGCCACTGCGTAAATGGGTGGTTATAAAGGTGGGATTAAGTATTCAGAAAGTATGAGTTGAGGCATATGGATCAAGAGTGGGATATTGTCCATCCCGATGACGGATAGATATACTCTGGGCCCTCTCGGTGGAATGTCATCTGATTAGCTTGCAAGCATATGAATGGTTCATAAGAGATCACATACCACGGTACGAGTAAAGAGTACTTGTTGGAGACGAGGTTGAACAAGGTATAGAGATACCGATGATCAAACCTCGGACAAGTAAAATATCGCGTGACAAAGGGGATTGGTATCGTATGTAAATGGTTCATTCGATCACTAAGTCATCGTTGAATATGTGGAGCCATTATGGATCTCCAGATCCCGCTATTGGTTATTGGTCGGAGAAAAATCTCAACCATGTCTGCATAGTTCGTGAACCGTAGGGTGACACACTTAAGGTTTGATGTCGTTTAAGTAGATATGGAATATGGAATGGAGTTCGAAGTTTTGTTCGGAGTCTCGGATGGGATCCAGGACATCACGAGGAGGTCCGGAGAATAAGATTCATATGTAGGAAGTCACTTTCCAAGTTTGGAAATGATCCGGTGAATTTATGGAAGGTTCTAGAAGGTTCTAGAAAAGTCCGGAAGAAATTATCATGGAAGGTGGAGTCCCTCGGGACTCCACCTAGCTTGGCCGGCCAGACCTAAGGGGGAGGAGTCCCAGGTGAACTCCACCATAGTGGGCCGGCCACCCCACCAAAGGGAAAGGGAGAGTCCCACCCCAAGTAGGTTTCATCTATTTGGCAGTTTTTGAATTGGGGTCTTATTCGATGACTTGGGAAACCCTATATGTGTTCCACCTATATAATGAGGGGCAAGGGGAGGGGGCCGGCCACTCCAAGCCATGAGTTGGCCGCACCACCCAAGGCACCCAGGCCGGCGCCCCCATCTCCCCAAACCCTAGCCGCCCCTCCTCCACATATCTCTCCCGCAGCGCATAGGCGAAGCCCTGCCGGAGTTCTCCATCACCCTCGCCACCACGCCGTCGTGCTGCCGGGATTCCGAGGAGGATCTACTACATCCGCTGCCCGCTGGAACGGGGAGAAGGAAGTCGTCATCAACACCGAACGTGTGACCGAGTACGGAGGTGCTGCCTGACTGTGGCACCGTCAAGGTCTTCTACGCGCTTTTGCAAGCGATCAAGATCTTCTACGCGCTTTTGCAAGCGGCAAGTGATCGACTACATCCACCACGAGATCTAATCTCGTTAGGCTTTGGAAATCTTCGAGGGTTAGTCTCATGATCTTCTCGTTGCTACCATCTACTAGATTAGATCTTGGCTTGTGTTTTCGTTCTTGCGGTAGGAAATTTTTTGTTTTCTATGCTACGAATCCCATCAGTGGTATCAGAGCCGTGTCTATGCATAGATTGGTTGCACGAGTAGAACACAATTGTTTTGTGGGTGTTGATGCTTTGTTGTCTTTATTTCGTGTACTTTGCATCTTGCGGCATGGTGGGATGAAGCGGCTCGGCCTAACTTTACATGACCGCGTTCATGAGATTTTCTCCACACTCGACATGCAACTTGTATTGCATAAGTGGCGTTGCGGGTGTCTGTCTCTCCCACCATAGTGAAGATCCAATTTACTCTTTCTAGTGACAACACTAGTATCACCGTTGTGGTTCATGTTCGTAGGTAGATTGGATCTTACTCGAAAACCCTAAACCACGTAAAATATGCAAACCAAATTAGAGACGTCTAACTTGTTTTTGCAGGGTTTGGTGATGTGATATGGCCATGATGTGATGATGAATATGTATGAGATGATCATTATTGTATTGTGGCAACCGGCAGGAGCCTTATGGTTGTCTTTATATTTCATGTTGTAGTATTATTTCAAAGTAGTTGTAATAGTTGCTACACACGGTGAGCAACCATGAAGACGGCGCCATGGACCTTGACGCTACGTCGACGATGATGGAGATCATGCCCGTTGATGATGGAGATCATGCCGTGCTTTGGAGATGAAGATCAAAGGCGCAAAGACTAAAGGGCCACATCATATCACATATGAATTGCATGTGATGTTAATCCTTTATGCATCTTATTTTGCTTAGATCGCGACGGTAGCATTATAAGATGATCCCTCACATTAATATAAAGATAATAAAGTGTTCTCCCCTCGTATGCACCGTTTCTACAGTTCGTCGTTTTGAAGCATCTCGTGATGATCAGATGTGATAGATTCTACGTTCACATACAACGGGTGTAAGCCATGTTGCACACGCGGAAATACTTGGGTTTGCTTGACAAGCCTAGCATGTACAGACATGGCCTCGGGACAACGGAAACCGAAAGGTTGAACACGAATCATATGGATGATATGATCAACATGTTGATGTTCACCATTGAAGCTACATCATCTCACGTGATGATCGGTTTTGGTGTAGTGGATGTGGATCGTGTGCCACTTAACAACTATGAGGGATGTTGTATTAAGTGGGAGTTCATTAGTAATTAGATTAAAACTTGAACTAATATCATGAACATAGTCTGAATAGTATTTTGAATTAATTTGTAGAATTGGCATCCGTTCTCTACCATGCGCTAGTCTTGTAATTGAGATAGAAATACTGTTAAATCTGACAAGTAACTTTACGGACTGGTACCGTATTGTTAAAGAATCAAGAAATGATTAAGTCCTATTGCAAACTTTTAGTAAACCTCACATTGTTGATTCAAAGAGCAATGGTTTCAATTAGTACCTAAAATCATCTTGTCTCCGTGAAACTTGAAGTTCAAATCCGTTTGAAAAGTAAGGAGCTGGAAATTTTGTTTTCAGAAATAATTGAGGTATGAGATATATGTGATATCTAGGACCTTATTGCAAGATGATAGAATATAATCTAGTGATACTACATAAACTCATAAGTTTTATGGGAATGTACGAAGGTTGAAGACGCTAGACGTCCCAATCCTCCAACTATTGGGGCACTAACGATATTCACATATCCATGAAGTGATCGTCCTTAGTATGCACCGTTGCTAAGACTCGTCGTTTCGAAGCATCTCGTGATGATCGGGTGTTATAGATTCTACGTGTGCATACAACGGGTGCAAGCCAGATTTGCACATGCGAATACTGAGGTTAAACTTTACGAGCCTAACATGTACAGACATGGTCTCGGAAAGTCGTCATGATACGATGGATAAAATTATGAGTGAAATTGTTCATCATATTACAAAGTTACTAATAGTGAAATCTGGAACACTTGTCATGTGATGATCAACTTCAAAGTAAGAACCTCAAAGTTATTGGTAATTGACCAATGGACTTAGAAGTTATTGAAGGGGAAGTGTTTTCTAAGAATGAGGAAAGCTAAAAGAGAAACTACAAAAGATATTTTGGCAGAAAGAAAGAAAAGACTAGAAAGTCTAGCTCAGGTGTATATAAATGATATACATGTTATGGATGTATTCCTTGTTTGGTCACATAATGAAATTCTTGGCTATTTGTACCAGATTGGTTGGTATGAGATGTCATACAATACAACGCAATACAAGAATACGATGGCCTAAGTGACTGATAATGCACGTCTGGAACATAATAAAGTGTTATTATGTTTTTCGTTGGCATTCTACCTTGCCCTTAGAATTTATAATAAAGAACTTAATAATTTTCAAATGAAAACAATGAGTTGTTCAAATTGTAACATTACTCCATGTACGATGGATAAGTTATTATAAATCTTAATGGTGAAACACACATACATAACACTGACGCTAAAATGCCATAATGCAAATGATTTGAATTACACTTATGTGTGGAACCGCCATTTAGTTCATGTTAGAAAGGAACGCATGAAGAAACTCCATGCAGATGGATTTTTGGAGACATTTGATTTTTTGAATCGTTTGGCATTTGCAAATATTTTCTGAAGAGAATGACTGAAATACCGTTCATAGGCCAAGAGTTGAATGGGCAATTAACTTAGTGGAAACATACATGATGATGTATGTGGTTCAGTGGGCATAGTTGTGTGCGCGAGATTCTTCTACTTCATGAAAACTTCCAACAATGAATTGAGTATATACATGTGGATATATTTGATGAGGAAGAAGTCTGAAACATTTGAATGGATTCAAATAAATTTCAGCATGAAGTGGAAATCATCGTAATAGAAGAGTCAAATATCTATGATATGATCATGGTGGAAATATTTGAATTACGAGTTTTAGCGAACATCTAAAAGAGTTATGAAATTGTTCTACAACTCACGTTTCTTGGAGTATCATAATGATGGTGGAGTATCCGAGAGACGCATCCAAGCCTTGTTGGGTTAAAGATGAGATAAAATAACGCCATTATATTTTTTATGGATTATGCTTTAGAGACTACCGCTTTTACACTGAATAGAACGTCATCATGATCCGTTGAAATGACACCATACGAGTTATGGCATGGGTATAAACCCTAATAGTCCTTTCTTAAAATTTTGGTATGCATAGCACATGTAAATAAGTTTACAACCAAAATCGGATGAATGTCTTTGTTAGTTATCCCAGAGAATTGATTGGGAATTCTTTCCACTATGAAGTAAAAGACAAAAGTGTTTGTTAATGTTACTTGCTTATTTCCAAGAAATTGTTTTCTAGCAAAGTATTTGAGTGGGAGGACAATAGAACTTGATAAGGTTTATGAACGTGAGCATAATGATCAGAGTAGCGCAACATCGGAAATGGTTTCGAAAGCGGCCACGATGATCATGGCTCCCATGACTACAAAGTGTTTTAGCCATGGAGATCGAAGTACCTATTGAACCTTGTAGGTTTGGTTTACTTTGTGATCAAATAAATGATTTGTGGACAAAGGATTGATTTTGAACAATGATAAACCAACTATATACAAATAAGTTATGATGGGCCCCGACTCTGTTAAAATGGCTATGAGCCATGAAATCCAAGATAGATGAATACTTTTTGAAAGTAAATGGATCTATAAAATTGATGGACTTGGATGGAATATCCTTGAATAAGCACGACTTGTCGAAATGTTGTTTACGACAAAGTTCAAAGAGTTGACTACGATAAGATTAGATCTTCCGTAGCAATGCTTATAGTCTATGTGGATTATTCTAGTAATCGCTACATATTTCTTTTATGAGATATGTTTGTAGGATGGCAGAAATACATACCTTCCAGAAGTGTGTATTAAGGATGTATACTAGATACAACCAAGAGTTTTGCTGGTCCGTGTAATACTAGATAGGTATACAAACTTCAATTGGATGAAGTGAGTATCGCAGAGTTGGAATCTTCACCGGATGAAATAGTCAAAGAGTTTTTGATTTCATAAGAAACGATGAAGATGCTTCAATTTGCAAGAAATTAAGTGGGAGCGCTGAGACATATTTGTAATACTTTATGTAGATGACATATCGTTGATTATAAATAGTGTAATTATATAATTGATTAAAAAGGTTTCATTGAGAATTAACATCATTGAAAGGATATGAATTGAAACATATTTAGTGTCAAGATCTATGAAGATAGATTGAAACACATAATAAGTTTAAGTTAAAGTACATAGAATGAATATTGAAGTAGTTCAATATAAAAATATTAAGAAGGTGTTCTTTTCATGTGAAGGTTTACAAGACTTGAGTGTATTTGACACTCGATGAGTAAAAACACATGAGTGATTTTAGATCACGAGTAATATGTACAAAATCAGATGTCCTGTGCTAAAGTGTTATGAGCATATACCAGAATGATTCATATGATGATCATTGGACGACAATAAGAATATCCTTTAGTACTTTAGAAGAACCAAAGATATATATATATATATATATATATATATATATATATATATATATATATATATATATATATATATATATATATAGGGAAGCACTATTCTGAAACCAGTGCTCAGAATAATATTCTGAGCATCTCCGGCCCCTATATAAGGATTCTGGCCGAACGGCCCGCTCCGACCGAGACCCCCCCCCCCCCCGACCAAACTCCACCTGCCTCGATCCCGCCCCGCTTCCACCCCGTCCCCGCCGCCACCTCGCAACCGCCGCCACCCGCGCCCGCCCCCGCCTCCGGCGCCGTCGCGGAGCGACCGAGCTCGCGCGGCGCGGCGACCGAGCTTCGCGCGGCGCGGCGACCGAGCTCGCGCGGCGCGCGGCGAGCCGAGCTCGCGCGGGCGGCGGCCGAAGCTCGCGCGGCGCGGCGACCGATCTCGCGCGGCGCGGCGACCGATCTCGCGCGGCGCGGCGACCGATCTCGGGCGGCGACCGATCTCGCGCGGCGACCGATCTCGCGCGGCGACCGAGCTCGCGCGGCGACCGAGCTCGCGCGGCGACCGAGCACACGGCATTCTTCTTCTCCGGCGAGCAAAATTCTACTCCGGCTCTAGATCCCGGCCGAATTCTTCTCTGGCGCAGCCCACTCTTCTCCGCCGAGTCTCTTGAGGGATCCTTCAGCTCTTTGATCCTTCTCTTCAAATACTGCAGTGCCAAAATCATAGTGAAAACTTGGATTTTTCTAAATAAATTGTCTGAATTCAAGAAATCCAAGCAAAATGAATCCTCCAACATCTAAGAAGATGCAGAATCGACGGAAAAAAGTTGAAGATGTCGTTCCTACAAGATCTTCACCTCGATTTGCTCCCAAATCTACTTTGCTCTCGGATAAAATAAGGGAAACATGTATATCTGCAGCAGTTACCCCTTTGAAACGAAGTACATCTGAGCAAAATGAGGTGAGATAATGTTGTACAGCTAGAAACTATAATCTTGAACTTCTCAGTGTTAAAACCTGAACTTGTCATGTAGTAATTCTAAAAAGTGATGACCTTATACTTGTCAAATATTGAAACTGTACTTATTCTGAATGCTTATTGTACTTCTCTGCTTCTACTACAACTCCAGTACTTCTCTTTGAACTTAGTAATGCATGTGTCATGTACTTCTCTGTTATGCTAGTTGTACATAGTAATCCATTTGTCCTGTACTTCTCTGTTTTCAGCACTTGAACTTTAGCAAAAATTGAACTTAGGAACGCCTGTGACCTGTACTACTCTGTTTTGCTAGTTGAACTTAGTAATGCCTGTGCCATGTACTTCTCTGTTTTGCTAGTTGAACTTAGTACTCCATTTGACATGTACTTCTCTGTTTCAGCAATTAAACTTTAGCAAATTGAACTTAGTAATGCCTGTGTCATGTACTTCTCTGTTTTGCTAGTTGAACTTAGTAATCCATTTGACATGTACTTCTCTGTTTCAGCAATTGATATTAGAAAATGCCTGTGACCTGTACTTCTCTGTTTCAGCACTTGAACTTTAGCAAATTTAACTTAGTTATGATTGTGACCTGTACTTCTCTGTTTTGCTAGTTGAACTTAGCACTTGAACTTAGTAATACTTTTGCTACTAGAACTTAGTAACCCCTGAGTGCTGTATTTAGTTATCTTGTACTGCTAATGTTGGTTATATTGTACTTCTATTTCTCCACACTAGTACTTATCTTTTTATCTTGAACTTGTTATTTGATCCAAATTATAATTTTCATATGTGTACAGCCATTACTTATTCGACTAAATCTCTGATATTCTACTATCGCAGGATGATTCAATGGCTAGGCGAAAAAAAAGAAGTGAAGTTGTGCTTGATCCAAAACCTCTGCAGTGGGTGACACCTGAAATTCCACGCAACTTCTTTGTCACTGGCTACTCACCTTTTACAACGGGATTGGACTCAGAAATGTATAGTCCAGAAACAGAATGTGATACGAACAAAAGTGCTGAAACAGGAACAACGTCACAATTTCCTTACAATCCAGGTCCTGCTGTGCCACCACATATCCTAAATATTGCACGTGTCCTATCAACTAGGCGACCTGCTAGAAAGGTTGCTGAGGTTGGTGCTACGCATCCCCCAGATCATATTCCATATAATGGATATAATGCTAGTGCCTACAAAATGCCTAGTAGGGAACCAGAAGCTACTGAACCAGCAGCACCTTCATCCTCTGGATTTCCTCCTCCACGAGAACATGTACGTCCTTCATCCTCTGGATTTCCTCCTCCACGAGAACATGTACGTCCTTCATCCTCTGGATTTCCTCCTCCACGAGAACATGTACGTCCTTCATCCTCTGGATTTCCTCCTCCACGTGCACCTGTACATCCCTCATCCTCTGGATTGCCTCCACGTGCACCTGTACGACCTTCGTCCTCTAGATTGCCTCGCCGTGACCCATCAGATCCATTGTTACACAAATCATTGGTGACACCGCCTTGCCCAATACTCCCTGAAGAAGAAGCAGATACACCAGTGGAGCAACGTCGCTACAGCCATGTGAGTACATTTGAAAGAAATTTAGTTTCTGAACATCTTGTTGTATCACAGTTGTACTTGTTGCTACATCATAGTTGTACTTCCTTGTATATCACACATGTACTCCTCATTTGGAATGCCTAATGTACTATTGTTTTTTTTTTTTGCAGGATGATGATCTTCCAGATTATCTAATACCAAAGATAAAAATGGTATTCAAAGATTTCGAGGCTGCCAAAATATTTTACAACAGATATGCAAGGCATGCTGGTTTTGGAGTCAGAACTGGACAGCACAATGGTGCCAATCGATACCTGTACTGCAGCCGCCAAGGTCATTACGAGAGCACTGTTGCAGAAACTGATCGCGTGCGTGATAAAACCACTAGTCGATGTGGTTGCCTTGCTGGTATTAGAGTAAAAGAGAAGGAAGACAAGACTTATGTAATTGAGAATATAAAGTTTGAACACAACCACCATATGATTCAAAGCCCCAGCATGATGAATTTCATACATTCTCATAAAGATTTCGACCCTTCTTTGCTGGAATTTGTAAAGTTCCTGCAGTTTGAGAATGTATCTCATCGGATAATTTTGTCAATCCTATATTCATCGGTGGGAGGCGCGCAGTACTTAACATTTCATGGGCGTGACTTACTGAACCGGTAAGCAACACTCTACCTTTTTTGCTCTTTTGAACTTAGAATTGAAGTTGTTTGCGAACATCAACTTCCCTTTTACGATAACTCTGTACTTCACGTGTGAACAAACATTCATGTTACTGCATGTCTATCTTTCCATGTACTTTTGATTGTAGTATGATTGTACTTCCTGCTAAAAGCATTCTGTACTTTCCATCCATATAATTGCAGGAAGGCAATAAATTCCCAAGAGGATATTAGGGACGATATTAATAAGCTTCTGTCTTACTTTGGAGAGATGAAAGCTTGCAACAAGGAGTTTTTCTTCGATTTTCAGCTTGATGATGAAAACCGTATAAAGAATATCTTTTGGGCTACTGCAAGCTGTAGGGGATCATATGAGGATTTTGGGGATTGCATAACATTTGATACAACATACAAAACAAACAGACACCACATGCCCCTCGGTGTCTTTGTTGGAGTAAATCACCACCTACAGTCCACTATTTTTGCTTGTGCCCTAGTCAGGGATGAAAGTGAAGAATCATTTTATTGGCTGTTCAGAACGTTCTTGAGGTGCATGAATGGGAAGCAACCGACAATAATTTTAACAGGTCTGTTTACACACATTCTTTTTGCATATTTCTGTGATAACATATAGCATATTAAAAAATATACATCTGAAAACAATTTCAGTTTGGCTAATTCACTTGTGTATTAATTGGAAAACACCTTCTTTTTATTTGCAGACCAATGCCCGTCCATGGCAGCAGCAATCCCTCGTGTTTTCTTTAAAACCCTGCATAAACTATGCAGATGGCATATGATGAGGAAATTCCACCTGCACTTGTCGAGTCTGTACAAGAAGTATTTGACCTTCAAGGCTGAGTTTACAGCAATCCTGAATTGGCCACTCATGCCTACAGAATTTGAACACGCCTGGCAAAATCTACTTGACAAATACAATCTGCACGATGATCCCATGATGTTGCAGCTCTGGGAAATCAGGGAGGAGTGGATCTCAGCCTATTTCAAGAACGTCTTCTGCGCAAGAATGACATCTACTCAGCGCTCAGAAAGCATGAATGCATCCCTAAAGCGTGGTCTGTTAAATGAGAAGCTCAGTCTGAACCGTTTTGCAGAGCAAGTTACCAAATTAATATTCCAAAGGAGACAGGCAGAGAATTTTAAGACATATGCAATACAGGTACTTGATTTAAAAAACATTTACTCCACATCTTGTGCTTCGTGTTATCATTCTTGTCTATCTTTTCTTCGTATAAGATAAAATAAACATGTCTTGTGTCATCTTTACAGTCAAGCTCAAATAAGAGAACACATTATGGATTTGAGCATCAATTCCAGCAACTTTACACAAAGACTGTGTTCAAAGAGTACCAGGCTATGCTGAAGAAAAGCACACTGTTCCGCGTCAAACAAAACCCAAACTACCCTGAACTTGATGAGTACAATTACCTGGTAACCTATCACCAACCAACGACCGACTTTTCTTGGTCAAACCATCAGTTCAGAGTACTTGCAGATCCTATTGGAGGCGAATACAGGTGCGAGTGTCTCCTATGGGAACACACAGGTACAAAAAACATTAAAAAAAACAAAAAATAGAACTTGTACTTCTGTTGCCTTGTGACTTAAACTTCTGTGTCACCTATTCTTGCACTTCTTATAGTTTCTAACGGATTAAAACTTCATATTTTTACAACAGGACTGTTCTGCCTACATATTTTATGCATGCTGGACCACCTGAGGGTTGATAGTGTTCCAGTCAGTTACATACTGAGGAGGTACACTAATGGAGCGCGACAGAGAGGAACTTTTGATAGGAGAGATTACAAGACACAAGCTTCTGATGGTACCTCGTATCTGTACCAGCAGAATGAAGTACTACAGCTGGCTATGAAAGTTGTTCGGAAAGCTACATGCTCAGAAGAACAGCGGGCAAGAGCAAAAGTTGGTCTGCAGGGACTGTACGACGAACTTGATGCAATGGGTTCATCAACACCAGATAATGATGAAGATGCTTCAAGCCAGTGCCCAGATATTGATGAGTTTGAGCCTGATGAAACTCACTGTTGGAAAGAAAACCAACAGACATATCCTGATTGTCCTAACCAGCAAGATAATCAGCCTGACAACGATGGTAACAGTATGCCGCAGAAGGTTATACTACCACCACCTAAGTCCAAAACTAAAGGAAGCAGGAACAAGGAACCTGGTGGCTCTAAACCTCCAGGAGCTATGAAGAAGAAGAAGGTGCAGCAGACTGTGAAGAAGGAAGGAAAGAACACGTGCAGTATATGCAAGCTGAAACTGGGTCACAACTCTCGATCTTGTCCAAGTGATCCTAGAGTAATGAAACAACTTGCTATCAGTAAAAGAAAACCTCCAAGAAGAAAGATGTGTTCAGGGTGTAAAAAATATGGAACAGGCCACAACTCTCTTACTTGTCCGGTGACAAATGGCTTGAAGCTAAAAGGAAAATCGAAGAAGAAAATGCTAACAAGAAGAAAAACAAAAAAAAGGAGGAAGAGGACGATGAAGAAGAAGAAGAAGAAGAGCATGACAAGGAAGAGGAAGAGGAACAAGATGAAGAAGAAGAGGATGACGAGGGAGAGGAAGAAGAAGAAGAAGAAGAAGAAGAAGAAGAAGAAGAAGAAGAAGAAGAAAAAGAAGAAGAAGAAGAAGAAGAAGAAGAAGAAAATGATGATGATGACAAAGCGGAAGATGAAGGAAATGAACCAACGCCACCTCCACCAAGAAGGAGCACCAGAAATAAGTTAGCATAAAAAAACATAGAAAAAAGTTACGATATCATAGTTAGTTTACTTCCCATTCAGTAATTATCTGTAAATACAAAATTATCTTGGTTTACTCCAGTAAGTTATTAGATAACTACCATTAAACAGACTTTCAAGTCTGTACAGCAGCAAACATCAGCAACAAAAATAAAAATAAAAAAATGTAGGAAGTACAAAATGTATTAGTAAGAAGTACGAGGTTAAATAAATACGAAGTACAGAGCCTGTTAAATCATACAGGCCTCCAGACGTCAAGTTCTAGCATAAATTTGATATATGAATACACAACTTATTTGTCTTACAGGAAAGAAGCGCAAAAGAAAGTACATAACAAACATTAACATAAAAGGAAAGGTACAAAAAGTACAGTATATACTACTAGGAAGTACAAGTTTACTCAGTAGGAAGTGCTAAAAGTCTGTAAAAAATAACAAAAATATACAAAAAAAATTCCGACTGGGCGGTTAACTGGCCTATCAGTCAAATAAGTACAGCCTCAACCACAAAAGCCAGCAATAAAAAGAAGTACAAGCATAAACGCTAGGAAGTACAGAACTAATATACAAGTAAGTACTAGCTTTATTTACATGAAAAACAAAAGTTTCTGGATACAAGTAAGTACAACTGTTACATTCTTGAACTCCAGTAAGAAGTTTATATCATAGCTTTAGTTTGTAGGGGATACGAATGAAGATTAGAAAAAAAATAGAAGATGACCAGGAAGTACAAGAGTAAAACGAAAAGCAGTACAACTGGATAAATTACAAAAGTACTATCTTCGAAACTTGAACTACAATAAAAATATATATCCCAAAAAAATTATATGGGGGATACGGAAGAAGTACAAACAAAAAATCTGCAGGAAGTACAACACTACTCTCAAAAAAGAAAACACAAAAAGCTAATTGAAAAAGAAGAACAAAAAGAATATATTGCAATAAGTACAGGATAACATCAGATTTAAAAGTACAAGCTTCCTCAGTAACAAGTACATGATTAATTAGTATGAAGTACACTGATCTTCCAATATAGAAATGAAAAAGACTAATGTTCCAATAGCTCAGACTATATTAAATTACAAATATGAATATTAAAATTATATACTAATATGAAAAGGAGGTTCTATGACATCTGGCTAAGCATCATAATAAGCTCTTCTCCTTGGGTAGACAACACAGAATGAGGCGAAAGGCATTGAATTTCCACTGGCAGATCATGTAGAGGAACCATGTTGTTGACATGGAACACAGTTGAGTACAGGTACTCTGCCTTCCAATCATCAACGCGAACCTGCAAACAAAAACCAGAAAAACAAAGAATTATGAGAAGAACCAACAGAAAATATAAGAAAACGTTACTTCTTCTATGAAAAATTAACATACATCATCATTTCCAATGTCCAGAACGAGTTGATCACCGTCAAAAGCAGAAGCAAACTTCATACAGTAGTAGCCGCACTGGTTGAAACCCTGCTTGGGGACTTGCTCGTAGTTCGGCTTCTTTGAAACATTGATCCAATTGGGATGACCACTTTTGGCATATTGTTGTTTGCCATAAACTCCTTCCATGACTAAGGTCAACCTTCGAGCCTGTTTTAACATTGAAATGAAGAGAAAAGACATTAAGCACAAGAATGTTTAACCTAGATAAGCTGTCAGAAAAAAAAGCAAAAAAAAATACAACATACAATCTCCTTGACATCTGCAGCATGGAACGAACTCTGAGAGAGTTCTTTGTGGCTACTCCAATCAAACGAATCGAGAACATCAAAGGTTGCACGATACTTGTTCAAGACATACAAGACATGATGCTTCTGTTGTGAACCAGGCATCGTCTTACAGTAGGGCATGATGATCTGTTATGAAAGAGTAAATCAAAAATAAAGTAAACATGTGCACAGTGAAAAAAATACAAATTAAAAGGAAGTACATAGTTAAACTCAGCAGAAGTGCAGGCAGGTTAGGGCATCAAAGTTTTATTGAATGTATTACCAGATTTGCAGTCAAGAGATTCTCTCCTGGTTTCAAATAATCATGGAAACTCTGCACAGCCCTTACAACATCAAAGTTGTTGCTCACAGTCATGCCGTCCATTTCTAGCAAATACTACACAAAAAGATAAAGATGTTATGACTATTCAACACATAACAACTAGCTTATAAAAAAAAGAGAAGCTATATTATTCACCGTAAGAAAGTAGGGAGACAATAGGACACGCGTTCCAGAAGCAAAGACATGATTCTGGGTGGGATCTTCCTTCCACTGGCAGATAATATAGCTCATCATTTCACCCTCTAACTCCCCAAGATCTCCAAAGGCCTTAGCCAATTCTTTGCCGGTAAATAATGATTCGATATCATCGCCAAACGTGTCCTTCCCATGGACAAATCTACAGTAATTGACGCTGTATAGACACAAAAAACAAAATCATTACAGAGGGGAAAAAAACAGGTCCAAAAAGAAAAAGAGAAGTTCAGGAAAAAAACATGTGGACAGAAGGATCATAAAAAGACATCATACCTTCCATATTTTTCGACTACGTACTTGCTCAGCATGAAGTCCTTAAGCAGCCTTGCATTTTTAAGGTGATTGAACTCGCCAGGCTTTAAAATCTCTACAGGTCCACTCCACTTCTTGGGTCTTCTTGGAGCCCTCTTTGTAGTCGTGATATTAGCCGAGTCGACCGAAGGATCCTTTCTCTTCTTAACAGGAGTAAGTACCTTTCCAGACCTAGTCTTTGGCGTAACAAAGTCATCATCAGAGGATATAACTTCAGCATCCACAACTGTCTTTTCAATAACAGTAGCCTTCCCAAGAACATCAGCAAGCTTATTCTTCAGAGAATCAAGGGATTTGTTGTCAATTCTCTTCACAGAATCATCATCTTGACTACTGATGTTAACGACATCAGCTTCAGGGACGAAGGTCTGAGTCTGGGTATCGAAAAGACAGAGATTCTCTTCATCAAGATCAAGAGATTCACCTGCAACAAATGTCAGTTGTAAACTTTTAAAAAAATGTATCGGACACTTATTAAAAAATATAGGAAGTACAGGAGAAAACTGAAAAAAAGGGAAGTACAAGAAGTACAATAGACATATATTAGAAGTACAGAAGGTAAAAAAGGGAAGTACATGCAGGAACTCTCCATGAAAAAAGAAAACAACAGGTGAAGAACATGATTTGCAAAAAAAAAGGTACTAACCTGGATGATACCCAAACAAACCCACGAGATCCACATCAAAAATTCCACACGTCGACCAGCTAAAAAGCATGGTTTTCTTTATGTTAGGAATGTCCTTGCATGTAAATTCTGTAAGCGACCTACCATTCCAAGACCCAACAGTATGTAACATAAAGAAACCACAGCCCCGACTGCGAAAAAACAAAGATACGTCATGGACAAGAAAAAAGAACAAAACATGAAAAAAAGGACAGATAAATGATGTACAAAAATTATAGATTAAAAATAAAACATGTCTCACCCATTGTCCTGCTGCGGTGTACACATGTACTCTGTCTTCAAATCATCAATAGTAAGTGGACTAAGAGGGTCTTGCATGTCATGGGAAGCATCTGCCCAAAGCTGCTTTATATTCTTCGTCATCTTGTTGAACATGAACCATCTAGTAGGATCTTTGCATGTATACAAAGAATCAATATACTGGAAAGATCTATCCCTCAGATTAAGCGTAACCACAGCATAATGTCCAACCTCATCTCTCGCTTTTGGAGGATCAAAAGTTGGAAAAACAACCTGTAAAAATGGACAATTAATATATAAGAAAGACATCAGGCAGTAAAATTTGTATATATAGAGGGCAGAAAAATTTATACAAAACAAGTTTAACGTTTTACTCACAATATCATGCCTGTCCATACGCTCAAGTCCAGTTTCAGTAAACCAAGACCTCACATTTTTGTCAAAGGATCCACTCCGTATCTTACGCTGAAAATGTAAGTAACAAACTTCAAATACCAGGGAAAAAAAGATAAGTAAGTAACAAAACTACAATCATAAAATGTCTGCAACTTACGCAAACCCATAAAGGAATAATAAGCTTGGTGGAACCCTTGTATTTCTCCCTCATTAGGTGAATACCAGCTTCAGCTACAGGACTTGATAGCATCCCATGCAGGTTAAAGGATTCTGAAACATCCTTAACAGTAACTTCACAAAATTTATTCTGAAACATCACCTTTTTCCTGAAAAAATAATAATAAAATAATATATAATTAAAAATGTCAATATGAGAAAGAGTTGCCATAAGAATTGTTGCATAAAAAAATAATAGCAACTTACGCTAATTCATCACTGCTTTTTACTTTTGTAACAGTATAGAAAAACTTGTCAATACTTTCTCGAAGTTTTGCAGAATAATTGCGGTACTGAGAGGCTGCAGAAACAAAAGAAATTAAAAACATCACGACCTTAAAAAGAATAAACATAAAATGATATGATTCAAAAGATTATAAAAAAAAATACAGGTTAAAGTACACAGACTATAGAAGTACAGGACTACACAGCAAAACAGTACAGGTCCATGTGCAAAGAAGTACATGCTGAAAAAAGTAGAACTAAGTGTACTCAACTACCTAAATTGTGGGAAGTACAAACACAATTGCCAGGGAAAAGTACAAGAGCACAAAAATTCATGACTATATAGCTGCAAAGCTGCACTCTTTTTCGTGCAAAAGGATATACATGTAAGGAAGTACAAGCAAGCTAAACAGAAAGTGAAACAGGAAGTACAAGCAAAATCTGCACACTTCTTTTCTATGTTTCCAGAACACAAACTTAATAGAAAAAGAAACTGAATTTTTATTTTACAACCAAGGTCCGAGAACAACAACATACATAATCTAACGATAACTTGTTCAGGACAGTTTACATTTCCCACACCCCCAACACTTCCAAAGCACACCATGCAAAAAGCAACAAACATAAAGCAAAAACAAACTACCAAAGCATGAACTTTACGAGGTCTTGCCTAAATCTTGAGATGTCGGAGCTGGCTCCTCAGTTTGTTCAGCAGCATTCTCCTCCTGCCTAGAAGGGGCAGCAGCAAATAAAGTACTTGCTGGCACAAGTTGCGAAACCAATGGTGAATGCTCTCGGTCAGGAGCAACAGCAGAAGGGGGCGCGTCAACTTTATAAGTATCTGCTTCAGCATTAAGAGTAGCAGTGACAACATCAGTCTTGGTAACTTCAGTAATAACAGAAGCAATTGTAACATCAGCTGTAGCAGGAGCATGGACAGAACCAGTATTAAGACCTTCAACAGAACGAGGAGACTTGACACCATCAGGAGCTTGCTGCTCATCAAAAGTTTCAGCACCGTCCTTGCCAGACAAGAGATCATCCATGGCATCCACAAAATTGTCCTTCTCAGTCTCCAAATCATCACATGGAGGAGTATCAGCAGCAGGCAAATCTTCATTAGTAGTAGCCTGCATTACAAAAACATTTGAAAAAGGAAAGAATTAGACAAACATAAAGAAAAAGAAGTTCAGCTTTGCATCTAAAAAGAAGATCAAAATAAAAATACAGAAAATCTCACATCTCCAAGAGATGAACCGGAAACATCGGCAACAGTAGGAGTACGGGAAAGCACAGCAGCACTATCAGGCACAGGGGGGAAACCAGCTGCAGCTGCAGCGGAAGAAGCAGCTGCAGCAGCTGCATCAGCATCATTCATGGCCTTCAAATATGCCTCAGCTTTTTCCTCATATGGTTTGCAACGAGCATCCTGGGATGCCTTGAACAGGGACAAACTCTGGCGCATGTGAACAATGCTAGTCTGAAAGTGCACAATGTTTGCAGCCTCCAAATCAAGGGTATCCTTTGCTGCAACTTCATTAAAACAAAGTTCAGGAGGCAAGAAGCCAGCAGTGTAGCTCAGTCGCTTAGCAGATGTAGGTATTTGAAGAGACAAATCATATGCTTTTGAAAGGAGAGCTTCGATATCCCCACAGACATTAACAGTCAAAGACTCAGCTGGAGCACATTGCGCATCCAGAGCAGATCCACTGCTACTACCTGCCAAAAAAGGTCTGGAAGACTGAAAAGCTGCAAGAGAAGAGCTACTCCTCTTCGAATGAGTCAAACGCCCACCAGCCATTCTAGATACATCATCAAAAAACACAATATCACCACGTGATTTCCACTGCAAACACACATGAAAATAAAAACAATGTTAAAAATCAAAATGTTACATGAAACAAAAATAAAAAAACAAGAATAAAAGAAGAAAGTGAACTCACCGGTAACTTGCCATAAATCCACGAAGAAGGCTTCCAGTCACCTTCCTTAATACAGTCAAGATCAGAAAGCTTCAAAAGATTCGAAGGATTCATGAAAAGTGCACGAGGTGTGCGTTTATCCCTAGGATTTAGCTTCCTGTGGTCAATGCAGTCAAGATACATGAGAAGAGGAGCAATGGCACAGCCAGGAATAGCAGCCCAATCAGATTTTGATGCCTGCCAGTTCAAAACAGCTTTCCTAAGCTCATCAACTACAAGCTGGCACAAGTTAAAATCCTTAAGCTTGAGGATGTCAAAATCTTCAACCATTGCGGCTTCCCTTGAAACACGAGTAGTATAGCCAGGGCAGATAAATTTGTTATAAAGAACTAGACCGAAAACCTTCAAAGCCAAAGCATCATTGGCTGGGTCTTTCACAAGATTTGCAAGCAACCTCCTAAGATCCTTCGTCTCAATTTGCTTATTCCTGGCATAACCTAACTCAGCCTTTAACCTCATCAAAGCATCATCATGGATACTATCTGAAGGCCTAGGAGGAGAATTCTCGCCAAAAGGAAGCGCAAACAACTTGTGAATTGCATCAGCATTGATCTGAATAATCTTGGTACCATCTCCAAGATCCAAATTCATCGTGACAGGATCAATATGGTACATCAGAAAGGACATAAGACGTCGATTGATGTTTGTTCTTATCTTGAAATCCCCAATATGACCCAACCCAGCTTCACGAACCAACAGCTTGTGTCTTTCCTCAAGCAAACCAAAGCAAAGAGTTAATTCCTTCAAAGAGCACCTGGCAACAGTATTAAAGCGCTCCTTTTCATCATCAACAACAGCAGAAGGTTCTGCCTGCCCTCTCCTCCTCTTAGCAACCTTATACAAAAATTAAAAGAACATTACATATTAACACAGGAAAAAAAATCATATATGTAATCATGGAACTAATAAATTTTCGTACAGGGTAAGTACAAGCAAAAATACATGCATGAGATAGAAGCACAAACAGTACACTAATAAAAGGGAAGTACAAGAGAAGGAACACTTGAAGTACAAGTTATAAAAATGAGGAAGTACTAGCACCAAAATAAGAAAAACCATACATATAAAACAACTAGAGAAGGAAATATAATAAATATGAAAAGGAAGGGAAGTACAAGAGAAGGAACACTTGAAGTACAAGTTATAAAAATGAGGAAGTACTAGCACCAAAATAAGAAAAACCATACATATAAAACAACTAGAGAAGGAAATATAATAAATATGAAAAGGAAGGGAAGTACAAGAGAAGGAACACTTGAAGTACAAGTTATAAAAATGAGAAAGTACTAGCACCAAAATAAGAAAAACCATACATATAAAACAACTAGAGAAGGAAATATAATAAATATGAAAAGGAAGGGAAGTACAAGAGTAGGAACACTTGAAGTACAAGTTATACCTTAGGAATGTCATCATCAGAAACCTGATGATCCTCAGCCACAAAATCCTCATCTTCTTTAAAACAAACAGTTTTCTTTCTCTTAGGAGCAGATTTTTTCACAGCCTTAGGGTTCACCTTCGGCTTATCGACAACACTCTTACCAACAGTAGCATCAGCAGGCTTTTTCTTCTTAGAAGCAGAAACCTACAGATACAAAATTATCAAGTAATTAGAAAAAATACACAGAAATCAGGTAAGTTGATAAAACTTAAAATGAAGTGAGATGAGCCTGCTTCCACCTTAGATTTAGCTTGCTTTCCCTTAGCAATAACACCAAGAGGGCTAGCTTTCTGCATATTCAGAATACGTGGGCTTTGCCGTGGGCTACCATCAACACTAGACACAGCAGAGACACGTGGACTTCTGCGGGGGCTACCAGCTATACCAGCATCAATCATCCTCTTCTTTCGGACAACACCCCTTTTCCTGTGCGTGATAACAGGACTGCTAGAAACAGCAATGGACAAATTAATATCAGACGCAGGAGCAGCATCTACGTTATCATCATGGGACGCCCCATCAGCATCTGCATCAGACGCAGGAGAAGCATCTGCGTTATCATCATGGGATGCCACATCAGTATCTGCATCAGACGCAGGAGCAGACTCGGGATCAACGTGAGCAGCCACACTATCATCAAGAGTCGCATCGCTATCATCAGGAGCAGCCTCGCTAACATCATGAGCAACCTTGCTCCTCGATTCCCTACGATAGTAAGCTATGGGACCAACATTAGATGCTCCTGCATCATGAATCGACTTACTCTTTCGTTCCCTAGCACGCATAATTTTCTGAGCAACCCTTTCTTCCTCAGCAGCAAGCTGGGCTGGAACATCTTCTATCTGAGTAACTGGCTCAGTGCCGTCAACATCCTGAGTAGGAGTTAACGACAACTCCAAAGAACCTATATCACCTTCACCTTGCTCAGAACCGTCATGAGCAGACATTCGATCTCCATCTCCATAAGTCTCTTCTACAGAAGCAAGTACATCAGAGATATTCTTGTCAGCAGTTTCAGTTTGCAAATCTGCATCTGCATTAAAGAAAAAGAAACAAATTAATTACAACAGCAATGAAAAAAATATATTTAATTTCCTAAAATGGTAAAATAAAAGATAAGGAAGTACAACAATACATATCAGATAAGTGCAATGCAATTAACTGCATTATTTGAAACTAAAAACAAGGGAAGTACAACTGCTACAAAAATAAAAAACACTGTCTTCTTTCTCTTAAGAGCATATATTTTCGTTGCCTTATGATTCACATATCAAAAGAGAATAAGCATGACAATACAAAAATCACAAAAAAAGAAAACGAGCACAAAAACAGGGATCATATTAAAAATGATTACCAGATGTAGAAGAGCTTTTCTTAGCCTCAGCCTCAGTTCTAATCCTCACAGTAACATCAGGGGAAACGATAGGAATACCGGCAACGAGACTTAGTTTGCCATCGGCGGCAACCAATCTCGCTTTCTTAATAACTGTAACTTCACCTAAAAAAAGAAATGGGTTCAGACATAGTAAAAATGAACAATGAAAGATGATAAGTAGAATAGAAACAATCATAACAAGAAAAATGCAAACAAAAACTAGGAGAGAGCAGTACTAAAAATAAAGAACTACAAATAGGAACATACACATGAAGCTGGAAAAGAAGTACATGTACTAACATCAGATAAGTACATGTACATGTAGAAACAATAACAAAAACAAAGGGAAGTACAACTGGTACAGATAAATAAGTACATGTAAAAATAACACAAAACAAAAAGAAAAGTAAAAAATAAAATGCAGTATTTGCAACTAAACAAAGGGAAGTACAACTGGTACAGATAAATAAGTACATGTAACAACAGCACATAAAACCGTATCTACATGTAGAAAACAAAACCAAAACAAATTAGAATAATTTCTGTTGTCAGATAACACACATACATGAGTAAAAAATAAGCTAGATATGAAATTAAACAAGGGAAGTACAACTTGTACCAACAATTAAGTACATATGTGAATACCATATAAGTATATTTATATGGAGAAACACAAACAATTAGGAGAATTTTTATTGTTAGATTAGAAGTCAAATTCGAACAAAAAAACATGAACCTACTATATACAAACAATGAACATTGAATCTACAAGCAGTTAAAAAAAATAATAAATAAAAAATAACTGCACAAGCAACGCAAGAATTAACATTGCATAAACTAGTTCGAAATCTAAGGGAAGCACAACAAGCATGAGAAACAAAAAAAAAGCATGCAAACAATTTCGCCAGAATTAAGTAACACAAAACAAAAACGAAAACATAAAATTACCTTGGGTTTCCTGAGGCAATGGGGATTTCGGGGCAGGCTCCATGACTAAAGAAATAAAATCGACCACTCCCAGTCAACGCGCAGATCAGAAGCACATGAACACGAACCCTGCAACCAACCACAAATAAAAAAGCAAAAATAAAAACGAATTAGTCCGAGGAGAATGCAGGAGACAAACAAGAAGACACGCTGCGCGATACAAAAGGAAAGAACAAACAAGATCTACAAGCAGGAAACCCTAACCTATGAACAGTAACCCCTAATCCGGAACACAACAGCACGAGAGCATTCGCGGGAGAAAATTTGAGGGGCCGGAGAAGGATAGAGAGAATAGAAGTACCGCGCGAGATAGGGAGGGGCGCGGAGAAGTAGATCCTACCGGAAGAAGGCAGCGGCTCCGTCGCCGCAACCGCGCAGCAGTTCCTCCCTGCGACGAGAGACGAGGAAAGCGAAGAGAGAGTGGGGAAGGTGGAGTAATGAAGTCCGGACCGTGCGGAACGGCTACGCAACTCACAGTTATGGTGTAAGAGACGCATACGGACGCCACCGGGCCACAATTAAATGGGCCGAAAAATATGGACTGGGCCAAAAAACAATTACCATAGTTTTGTAATTACAAATAAAAAAAAGAATTAAATACCAATTGGTAACAAATCGGGCCCAGAAAAAGCCAGACTGGGCCCTTACCTGGCCTGTCAGACAAATAAGTACAGCCTCAACAAAAAACAAAGGGCAGCAAAAAAGGAAATACAAGCATACACGATAAGGAAGTACAGAATACATGTAAAACTAAGTACAAAACTTAATTTACAGGAATACAAATAAAAAAAATATATATCATATATGACTCTGCAGCAAATAGAAGTACAGGCTTGAAAAAAAAAGTACAAAAATGATACAAAAGCAAAGTACAAATTCATAATATTAAATTATAAAATAAATACATCAAGAATATCACATGTAGGATAAAAGTGAAGAAGCGGCAAGTACCGAATAAAACTAATAGAAGTACGAGCTTAAAACAAAGAAAAGTACAAACTATGAATCTTGAATTCCAATTTACAAAATTACAGAGGAAGTACAAGAGTAGAGGCATAAGTAGTACAGAAGTAAGAGCTACGAAGTACACATTATATATATTGATCTGCAATAACAAAAATTATAATAGATTTTATTTATGGGGGGGGACCCCCCCCCCAACCCCCCCCCCCCCCACCACTCCCTAACAGGAAGTACAAGAGTAGAGGCACAAGAAGTACATAAAGTAAGAGCTACAAAGTACAACTTATAAATCTTGATCTGCAGTAACAAAATATATATTAGATTATATATATGGGGGGAACCCCCCCCCCCCCCCCAACCCCCCCAGGAAGTACATGTGTGCACACGGAAGAAGTACATCAGTAAGAAAAAGGAAGTACGACTCTACAGATAAGAGAAGTACAGGAGCACGAACTACGCAGTGCAACCTTGTGAATCTTGATATCCAGAAACAAAATCCAAAACTTGTAAACCGGGAGTACAAACATCGGATTAGAGGAAGTACTGAGGTATATAAAAAACAAGTACAACCTCTGAATCTTGAGATCCAGTAAGAATAATAAACATTTACTTGCGTGACAAATGACAAGAAACATGAAGTACTGGAGCAGAAAATAAAAAGAATTATATGCTTGTTCACACGAAATAAAATGAAATTTATTAAGAATAAACTCGGATTACACGATAAAAAAATGAACCTATATAAAACTAATGGAACACATATTGAATAAATTTCATAAGGAAACATAATCAAACTACTTTAAGGTATTCACCAATCCCTGCCATGTTTCTTCTCGGGACGTTTATACAGAGAAAAAAATCCTCTCTCAAAAACATCCAAACGCCTATAGACCTCGTAGGTCACATATGCATCCCTAGCAGCATATAAAATATGAGCAGGTGGGAGGGGAGGCGCATTAGCCCACATGCTATGCTCCGTAGTACCAAATCCATCCTTCATCTTGATGTAAATTGGATCGATAATGGCTGCAGCAACATCCTTCAGACCTTGAGTCCTCTTGCGCAAGTCCGGGTCTCTCCAAATCATCTGGATGTCCTTGATATTATGGATGTAAAATTGAGAACGAGAAAGAACATTACGATCTTCAGCAGTGCAGAATCCAGCGAATGTGTACCGGTACCCATACAGGAAATTATACAACTTCTCACTCCTTTCATCAGCATGGCAAATGTGGTACACCAAAACTTCAGTGCCCACACAAAGTTGGATGACATCCGCCTTCTTCGGATTGTAGCTGGATCCTCTAACCCTATCATACTCAACATCTATCCCCACAATCTTCCTTGCAGAAGCATCAAGGATAGATTCAATTGTAGTCAGCCATGCCTCGACTCTAGATGTCGTGTTGGTGTACAACACTTTCATCTCGGTTGTGCCATGGCAAGGGAGTGTGTATTCGTGGGAGAAGGGAGTTTTGGCCATTGGGAGACGATGGAAAGGTGAAAGATCTGATCAAGTTTATGGGTTCCCTCAACGAGAACACTTATATAGGCCTGCACTCAAAGCGAATGCTTATCCTTAAGAGCACTTTGCGGAACTGAAAATAAACTAACAGAAAAATCCAAACTTATTCGGAAACTGAAAAACAGAAGTACACATAGAGCCCCCGAGAAGTACGGGCGCGGATACGAAGAAGAACACTATACAAACAACCAGCAAAATTATCCATCCGCACGGCTAACAATAAAGACACGCAAAAAAGCAATAGATAAGATTAACGTTATCTAGAAAGGCATGAAAATCGCTACAGAAAACAAAAAAAGAAAAAACTACAGACAACAGAAGTACAACTTTGGTACACTGAAAAGTTCAGTTTGCCACATAGATGATCGGTCGATTTGACGAACAGGTCGAAATCAAAATCGAAACAAACGAACTATACATGAGTATATCTGGAAGTAATAACGATATAACACCTATTACAACTCTATCAAAACAAGAATACACGGAAAAACCGATGAACTAATCCACACCCACATGATCCGACGCTGCACGGAACGCAAACCTGCCAACGGGTTCGATCGCGAATTCCATTTTGATTTTTAGTAATTCAATACGTATTCTGGTATGAATTTGACGACTAAAAACAAATCAATTTAACAGAAAAACACAACCAAAAGCGAAATCGACTAGAAATCGATGAACTGCAAACGGCGGACCAGCTATCCACGGGCGACTACCGAATCAGAGATTCTCGCAAAATTGAAACTAGATTAAGCATTTGATTCACTCATATATGCATAATGATGCGAATCGAAATCAAATTAACCGTTAAAAACGACGATCTAGACGCCAATTTCCATTCGCGGAAAAAGTACGCCACGGACATGGCGGCGGATCAAACCGATTCAAAAACTTGTTAAATCTTGCAAAAGTTGTTATGCGTGCGTGCGGATTGGTGTAAAATTGCTAGAAAACATAATTACGACGCTAGAAAACAATAAACAGGTCGATTTCGGGACAGAAACATCGATTCCATGAAGAACAGAGAGAAGTACGAACGCACACTACCAAAAAGTTCCGCGGCAGTACAAGCCCGTGTCCAGAGAAGTACGAATCGGTGCTCAGAATATTATTACGCAGCGGTTTGCGAATAGTGCTATTATATATATATATATATATATATATATATATATATATATATATATATATATATATATATATATATATATATATATATATATATATATAGAGCAAGACTATTCTTGAACCCCCCTTAAGAGGGGTTCTAGAATAGCTATTCTCGAACCCCCTATTCCCGCTTAGCTTCTACTCCCGAATCGGACCCTATTCCCGCTTGGCTTTCTACTCCCGAACCGGCCACTCCACCCAGCCAGTCCACGCCCCCGCCTGAACCGGTCAACCCACATCCAGATCCTGAGAACCCTCACTCCGTTGCCCTCGACATCCACTCCCGGAGACCGGCGGCGCCCCGCTGCCCTCTCCAACCGATTCCAGCGACCGGCGGCGCCCCGCTTCCCTCGCCCACGACGGAAGACCAGATTCCGGCGACCGTGCCTCTCCCCTAACCTTCCTCCTCCTTATCCACAGACGGCTGCGCCCCTCCCATCCCCTTCCTCTTTCTCCACCGGCGTTCGCTCCCCTCCCATCTCCTTCCTCCGTTTTCTCAACCGGTGACTGCGCCCCACTTACACTGCTCATGGCCCGCACCTTCCATGTCGCCGGATCGACTGGGTTTGCGCCTTCCACCGCGGGATCGACCAATGGAGTGGCGACTCTCAAAATCATCGCCTATATTTGTTCGCTGCTCCCCCTGCTCGCCCCTCCAATCTCCCGCGGGAGCTCACAATCCACACCGCCCGGAGCGATTAACTTTTCCACCATGGGAAGTTCACCTTTCCCCCCGGTCGCAGGCCCAGACGCTGCACCCCCAAGTTCGACCTTTCCCCCTGTCTCAACCCATGAAGTTTACTCCATCGCCAGTAGTAAGCTTGGGGGCTTTGGGGACAAGATGATATGGCTCTGCCTCAAGAGGCTCTTGTATACCAACGACCAGGGGGAGATCGTCAAAGGTGTCTGCTCAAACTTCCTCTGTATGTACAATGTTCTCATCACAATCCCTTTTTTCAGTTTCATAGATAGCTAACTCTTATTTATGAATTGATTTGTTAACAAATTGCGGAAACATTACGAGAGATGAAATGGATTTAAAACTGATTCATTATGAGATGAAATATTGATGGATGAAATATGTGTGTAAGTGACCATCATGTGGTCATCCTTATATGCTTTGCATTGCCAGATTGACTAGGATTAGCATGGATATGGAGAAAGACCTAAGCGTGCAAGAATATTTTGAGAGTTCAGTATATATATGCTCAGTTGTCCTAGGTATTTGTTGTTCAGGCTTACTAGGTGCTATTTCTGAATCGAAGTTCAGATTGAATTGTCTGGTAGTTCCCTTTCATATTGTTAGTCGCCAAGTACATTTTGTTAGCCATGGATGTTTGTTTCCTTTCATGGGGAAGTTCAGGGATAACAGTTTTCGGTTTTTAGTTGAAAAGCATACAAAGTAAAAATATGTTCCAACAAAAAATGATATAAATGTGTGATGGCTGCGAGGTTCAATTCCGTTATCTGGATTTTACAGATTTTTCGTGTTGTAGGTTTTTCCGACGAAGTTCACAATTTACTTGTGCCGGTCATGAGTCCGTGAAAGCCTTTAGAAGTTCATTTCTGTTCTCTGTTTTTAATGGGAATTTTGAATTAAGCCTGAGCAAAATATGGCACATGTATGTGCTGATGCGTGTCTGACTATAAAAAGAGGTAGAAGTTCAGTTTGTTTATAAAGAAAGTTTATTGTAGAAGTTCACAGCGTCTTGTGGCGATTTCTTTCTGCTCATGAAGACTTCGCGCGAAGTTCACTGTCGGCCCCATCTAGAAAATTAGCATCTCCATATGTACACAAAATCAATTCACGTGCGGTTTATTTGCTGTTTGCTATGGAGAAGTTTATTAATATTTTTTTGGAAAGTTCACTCCTTCGGTTAGCTATTTGTATGGGTAATTGATATGTGTGTTGCACTATTTACTGTCGACGGTATAGATGTAGGAAACTATAAGTTCGGATTTAATTGTGGAACAGTGCAATGGGGGAGAACAATATCTGGCAAATTATGTTCCAACTCTTTTTAATTTATTCATTACATAATTGGGGGAGTCCAGTGCACCGCCCTTGGGAAGTCCACACCGGGTGACCACCAAAGTCCACCACGTCGACAGTGAGGTGGACTTCCGGCGGCCGCAGACGTGAATTTCCAACCACCGTGAGTATGTACTTGTCCTCATTGGCTCGTATTCTACCGTTGTCCCATGCAAAGCTATGTGTTTTTCTCCTGCTGCTGCATCCTCCTGTGTGTATGTATTGCTGAAGCTGCTAAATCCAATCCCCGGTGTAAGGGAAGTGCATCTCTAAGTTTTTTGCCTACTATATTATTACAGTTTAGCAAATTTAATTGGCTACTAAAAGAGAGTAAAATCAGTGAAGATCTATTGCTATGTATTTTTTGCTTTGATTGATTTGCTGGTTGGTTGGTAGTTGTTTGTAAATACCTGGTGTTTGTTGTGTATAAAAGTTCATTCTTTAACTCTCCGGAAGTTCACCATAGAAAAAGTTAAAGTGAAGTTTTCTATCCAGAACTTTAGAGTAGAAATTTAAGTTCTATTTTATTCTGTTATTTCAATTTTTGCAATTCACGGATAGAAAAATGTGAAGTTCACCTAGACATGATGGTGACGTTCAGAGATAGCCTAGCCTATGTCAAGTTTGGATGGTGCTGCCCTTGTTTTTTTTTTGCATCTGTATAGCTGTCTTCAGTGTTAATTTGAAGCCATCAAACTAATTCCTAGTTCATTATATGGGTTTGGCACCTCTAAAAAAACTGGACGATCATTATGAAATCGAACATTAGAATTGTCAAAAAAAAATCGGGATGTTCATTTTTTCATCAATTTGTTCCCCTCTTGAAAGTGCATTTCTTATATATGGGGAGTGCTAATGTGAACTGCTTCTGCCGATTGGGTTCTGCTATTTTCTACTATCTTTTCTTTGTCCAATTTCCTTGCGAATAGTTGTAAAAAAGTACATGAACAGTACATTGTTAAAGTTCAGTAGGTAAGCTCGAGAAGTTTAGCTTGTATGCATGTGAGGTTTACTTATAAGGTTCACTTTTCTTGTCTGCAAGGTTCACTACAGAGTTTGTCTGCAAGGTTCACTACAGAGTTTGCAATCACTACAGAGTTTGTTATATACATACTGCTATTCTTGTTTGGCTGGTTGTTTTGGTTGAGTTTGGCATGTGAAGCTTAAAGAAAGTGTCATTTCAGATATGCTGCACCGGTACTGGAAGAAAGAGCATGACTCCGGGTGCGAAAATTGGATGGAGCTCTCAAAGTTACATTTCGTTTTGGCTGTTCTAACCATCAAGCTCAAGTTTAAGTTATTAGGTATGTGTTTTCTGTAGTTATTTAGCTTCCATTTCCTTCTGTGGATTTCCTTCTGTAGTTATAGTCTGCCTCTAGGTTATTCTTGGAGTTGAGTATATATTTGCTTTGCATAACCATGACTGCTTTTGGCGTTGTTTTATTTGAGGGAGAAGGCAGACCCCATTTTGTTTCCTGTCCGGCCTCTCCTTCTATCGCCGCACCGGTGGGGGACCTCCACTGCTGTAAACTCCCGCGAGCGCTAGTGTGAACTCTAGTGAGCGCCAGCGTGGACTCCCCAGAAAATTCAATTTGAACGAGTGTAGATTGAAGTTCACTCCGCAAATAAACTGAAGTTCAATCGGTACAAAATAACTGAAGTTGAATTTGTAAATAATAAAACCAACTCATTTCTATAAGACATAAAAAAGTTCATTCTGTGATCTACCTCTGCCGCCATACCTCTAGCGTGCTAGTAATGTTCAATTCGTTCACAGTTGGAGATTTTTTTTTTCAAATTAGAAAAAAATGATCTGAACTTGTATATGAATGGTTCTGAAACCTAATTATTTTGTGTTCTGAACAGCCGCTGCATGAATCCAGGTGAAGCTACATGAAATGGTTCATTTCGCTAATGGACGCTATTTGCTAGATTAAGCTACTGCTATTTTCTAGCTTTGTTCTCTCTAACTGGTAGAAAGTTGTAAAACATACCATCCACCTACAGTTGTTAATTTGAGAAGTTAACTCGTTAATCTCAAGATATACATTTGTTAGACATTAGGCGGTACACTTCCATGTAAATTACCTTTAGTTGTTAGAACATCACTTTTTCTGGTAACAAGGTCACTTGTTTTCGTGGGATTTCATTTTCTTTTTTAGTTTATATCATTTGTCCAACACGCTTGTTTGCTTAAAAAAGAATGTTCACCACGAACATAGTTCACATTTTCTTGTCATGAAGTTCACTTAAAAATAAACCAATTCACTTCTATATAAGACATAAAAAAGTTCTTATTCCGGACTTTCCCCAGGAGTTGCATTGAACTTCTGATAAATTTGCCTGTTGGTGTGGAGATGCTATTTTGTGAAGTGATGTTGGTTACAACTACATTTCAGTTCCAAGCGTTGATCAGATAGGCTGTCCTGGACCAAGCTACGTTTTTATTTTTCTATCCAACATGCTATCGAATTGTTTTGTCTAGTCGAACTTGAACTGCTATTTTATTTGTCAAACCATTTTCTGCCAGTCGGTTTGCTGCCCGTGTACTCCTTTAGAACTTCTGATGGCTACGTCATGTCTAAGAGCTAGGATTTACATTAGCATTGAAAGTTCACTTTTCCCTGTGCGATAAGTTCATTCATTCTTATCAGGAAGTTAAATTCGTCCGCCCGAAAAAACCTCGCTATAATAAAGCAGGGAACAGAAGTTCACTGTGAACTGTAGGAGTTATTATTTAAACTTGAAAACATTTTATTGATTTGCTGGTTGGTTGGTAGCTGCTAACTTTTATTAATAAGCATGGAGATATTTTAATGCAATAGTCCACTCAACATTAATGCCTAGTAGGTAAAGAATTGAACTATAGTACCTAATATATAGTGGGGACAGAATTAAATCATCTAAACTGAATGCTTTCTGCAGGTTCCGATATTCTACATAATGACCAAGCACAATATTCAACTTCTTTTTGAGACCTGACCTGCAGTGTTTCCTCTTCTCCTCCTATCAAAGATGAATATGCTAACTGCAGTGCTGCCCGTGCTCCTCTGCATCTAATCTAAGGTACTTTCAGAGCCTCACTATACTATAGGAAAGGCTTAAAGAGGTTAGAATTATGGCAGTAATTCACTAAGAGTACTTGAACTTTAATTTCGCGGAAGTTCTATCCCATTTCGCGAAAATATTTTCGAACTTCACCTCAACTCCGTTCGGAAGCTCACTTGGTACTTGCACGAAGTTCATTTTTGTAAGATGAAAAATGCATGTGCGGTTGTAAAGTACAATTTCGTTTGCCTAAAGTTCAATTCAATCATATAGAAAATGTTGTTCTTGCACATGCTAGAGAAGTTCACTCTGTATTCTAGACCGGTTCAGTACATGAAAATCATATAGTGGGGACATAATTAAATCATTTAAACTGGACGCTTTGTGCATGTTTTGATATTCTGCATAATGACCCAGCACAATATACAACTTTTTCGGATAATATTATAATTTCTTGGGTGATTGCTCTTAGCTCACTTCTCCTAATCTGTGAAGCTCACTTCTCTTAATTCGCGAAGTTCACATCTACTGCTATTTTAATTTTATACCCTGCCACTTCTTATAATCCGTGAAGGCCACTTCTTATAATCCGTGAAGCTCACTTCTCCTAATCTGTGAAGCTCACTTCTCTTAATTCGCGACACATCTACTAGTATTTTCATTTTATATATTCCTGCTAGTTCTTATAATCCATGAAGCTCACTTCTTCTAATCCGTGAAGCTCACTTCTCCTATTCTGTGAAGTCCGCTTCTCTTAATTCGCCAAGTTCACAACTACTGCTATTTTCATTTTATATATTCCTGCTAGAATATTTGTGATGTTCGCTCTATTCTCATCTGGAGTTCACTCTTTTATTTTTTGATGGAGTTCACACTTCTATTTTTCTGAAGTTCAGTTTGGTCCTGCATGTAGGTCGAAGGAGGAAGTTCATTTTTCCTGTAAAAAACGAGAGAGGAAAATGTCACCTGTACAATTAATTTATTTTAGGCAGTTGGTGCATTTGCTTATTACCGCCAAGTTTATTCGGCAAAAGAACGTGGAATGGTGCTCCGGTATTACTCTCCGGGGATTTCAACACTACACTTAAGGTAATTAACTAGTGAACAATTTATACTTGCAGTCAAGATTACATTCGAGGTCCCTATTCTTATGTGTTTATACTCATTCTTAGCGTTAAGAGAGCTCTATATGCCCAGAGTTCTCTGTACAATTTAATACTAGAGCAAAAAGGTAGAACTTTTGCAAGACAAAATAAACTTGATTCTGGGCAGTCCACTTTCAGTAAAACAAAACTTGATTTGTTTGGGAGTGTATTTCAAAAGACCAAGTAATGGTTGTTTTTTCTTTTGGAAGTTCATATTTGTTTGTTAGAAAGTTCGGTTCATAATTATTCCGTGTAGAAAGTCTACTTCTGCTCTCTCCAAGTTCAGTATTTCATGTGAGGTAGTAAAAATATTTACATTGGTTAACGAGTTGGTTTAAACCCATCGCGAAGTTCGCATTTAATTGTTGGGAAGTTTTGTTTGTCCAATTCACCTTATTGTGAAATTCCTTTTTTTAAATTTGTAAGTTGGTTTCGCTCCAGATATACTCACAGTTCACTTTGTTCAAAATGGCAAGTTCACTCTTTTTATTTTGCGGGAGTCCTTTCATGTATGCTTGTCTTACAGATAAAAGCAAACAATAAAAATGCAGTTAAAGAAACAAAATAGAAAAAAATGTGGTGTACTGGCGAAGTTCATTTTTATTTGTCCGGCCGTTCAGAATCACCTATCGTGGGGTTCACTTTTTATTACAGGCAAAGAGTTCAAGTTTGCGCAATACTCGAGCGGCCGCAGGATGCCAACTAGGTTCTCCCATGAGCATTGATACGTCTCCAACGTATCGATAATTTCTTATGTTCCATGCTACTTTATTGATGATACCTACATGTTTTATGCACATTATATGTCATATTTATGCATTTTCTGGAACTAACCTATTAACAAGATGCCGAAGAGCCGATTCTTTGTTTCTGCTGTTTTTGGTTTCAGAAATCCTAGTAAAGAAATATTCTCGGAATTGGACGAAACTTTCGCCCAGGGTCCTATTTTTGCACGAAGCTTCCAGAAGACCGAAGACCTAACGAAGTGGGGCCACGAGGAGGCCAGGAGGGTGGCCGGCGCGGCCCAAGCCCTGGCCGCGCCGACCTACCCCCTGGGCCCCTCGTGTGGCCCCCCGCGTTGACCCTCCGCCTACTTAAAGCTTCCGTCGCGAAACCCCCAGTACCGAGAGCCACGATACGGAAAACCTTCCAGAGACGCCGCCGCCGCGAATCCCATCTCGGGGGATTCTGGAGATCGCCTCCGGCACCCTGCCGGAGAGGGGATTCATCTCCCGGAGGACTCTACACCGCCATGGTCGCCTCCGGAGTGATGAGTGAGTAGTCCACCCCTGGACCATGGGTCCATAGCAGTAGCTAGATGGTCGTCTTCTCCTTGTTGTGCTTCATTGTTGGATCTTGTGAGCTGCCTAACATGATCAAGATCATCTATATGTAATTCTATATGTTGTGTTTGTCGGGATCCGATGGATAGAGAGTACTATGATTATGGTGATTATCAATCTATTGTTCATGTGTTGTTTATGATCTTGCATGCTCTCCGTTATTAGTAGAGGCTCTGGCCAAGTTTTTACTCTTAACTCCAAGAGGGAGTATTTATGCTCGATAGTGGGTTCATGCCTCCATTGAATGCAGGACAGTGACGAGAAAGTTCTAAGGTTGTGGATGTGCTGTTGCCACTAGGGATAAAACATTGATGCTATGTCTAAGGATGTAGTTGTTGATTACATTACGCACCATACTTAATGCAATTGTCTGTTGCTTTGCAACTTAATACCGGAGGGTTCGGATGATAACTTTGAAGGTGGACTTTTTAGGCATAGATGCAGTTGGATGGCGGTCTATGTACTTTGTCGTAATGCCCAATTAAATCTCACTATATTTATCATATCATGTATATGCATTGTTATGCCTTTCTCTATTTGTCAATTGCCCGACTGTAATTTGTTCACCCAACATGCTTTTATCTTATGGGAGAGACACCTCTAGTGAACTGTGGACCCCGGTCCTATTCTTTACATAGCATACAATCTACTTGTTTTACTGTTTTCTTTGCAAACATCTTCCACTCGATATGTTTAATCCTTTGTTACAGCAAGCCGGTGAGATTGACAACCTCACTGTTTCGTTGGGACAAAGTACTTGGGTTGTGTTGTGCAGGTTCCGCGTTGGCGCCGGAATCCCTGGTGTTGCGCCGCATCACATTTCGCGACCATCAACCTTCAACGTGCTTCTTGGCTCCTACTGGTTCGATTAAACCTTGGTTTCATACTGAGGGAAACTTGCTTCTATACGCATCATACCTTCCACTTGGGGTTCCCAACGGACGTGTGCATCTACGCGTATCAAGCTAAATTTACAGCGCCGTTGCCGGGGAGATCAAGACACGCTGCAAGGGGAGTCTCCACTTCTCAATCTCTTTACTTTGTTATTGTCTTGCTTTATTTTATTTACTACTTTGTTTGCTGCACCTAAACAAAATACAAAAAAATTAGTTGCTAGTTTTACTTTATTTATTGTCTTGCTCTCTATATCAAAAACACAAAAAAATTAGTTACTTGCATTTTCTTTATCTAGTTTGTTTTATTTACTGTTGCTAAAATGGCCAACCATGAAAATACTAAATTGTGTGACTTCACAAATGCAAATAATAATGATTTCCTATGCACACCTATTGCTCCACCTGCTACTACAGCAGAATTCTTTGAAATTAAACCTGCTTTACTAAATCTTGTCATGAGAGATCAATTTTCTGGTGTTAGTTCTGATGATGCTGCTGCCCATCTCAATAATTTTGTTGAACTTTGTGAAATGCAAAAGTATAAAGATGTAGATGGTGATATTATTAAATTGAAAGTATTTCCTTTCTCATTAAGAGGAAGAGCTAAAGATTGGTTGCTATCTTTGCCTAAGAATAGTATTGATTCATGGACTAAATGCAAGGATGCTTTTATTGGTAGATATTATCCCCCCGCTAAAATTATATCTTTGAGAAGTAGCATAATGAATTTTAAACAATTAGATACTGAACATGTTGCTCAAGCTTGGGAGAGAATGAAAACTTTGGTAAAGAATTGCCCAACCCATGGACTGACTACTTGGATGATCATCCAAACCTTCTATGCAGGACTAAATTTTTCTTCGCGGAATTTATTGGATTCAGCTGCTGGAGGTACCTTTATGTCCATCACATTGGGGGCGGCTACAAAACTTCTTGATGATATGATGATAAATTACTCTGAATGGCACACGGAAAGAGCTCCACAAGGTAAGAAGGTAAATTCTGTTGAGGAAACCTCTTCCTTGAGTGATAAGATTGATGTGATTATGTCTATACTTGTGAATGGTAGATCTAATGTTGATCCAAATAATGTTCCTTTAGCTTCATTGGTTGCTCAAGAAGAAAATGTTGATGTGAATTTCATTAAAAATAATAATTTCAACAACAATGCTTATAGGAACAACTCTAGTAATAACTATAGGCCATATCCTTCTGCTAATGGTAATGGTTATGGGAATTCTTACAATAATAATAGGAGTGTACCCTCTGGTCTTGAAGCCATGCTTAAAGAATTTATTAGTACACAAACTGCTTTTAACAAATCTGTTGAGGAAAAGCTTGATAAAATTGATACTATTGCTTCTAGAGTTGATAGACTTGCCTCTGATGTAAATCTTTTAAAATTGAAAGTTATGCCTAATAATGATATTGATAATAAGATTACTACTACATCAAATGCCATCCAAGTTAGAATTAATGAGAATATAAGATTAATGGCTGAACTGCGTGCTAGGTGGGATAGAGAAGAAAATGAAAAACTAGCTAAAGAGAATAATGTAGCTAAAGTTTGGACTATTACCACCACTAGTAATGCTAATTCTTCACATGTTGCTGCACCTCCTACTATCAATGGTAAAATAATTGGTGTTGGCAATGTTTCTACTCCTAGTGCAAAGCGTACAAAACTGCCTGAAATTGCTAAAACTGCTGAAACTGCTTGTGATAAAACTGCTGAAATTTTTTCCAACCTTGGGAACAATGATCCCATTGCTGTAGCTCATAATGATTTAGATTTTGATGATTGCCACATCTCTGAAGTTATAAAGTTCTTACAAAAACTTGCTAAAAGTCCTAATGCTAGTGCTATAAATTTAGCCTTTACAAAACATATTACAAATGCTCTCATAAAAGCTAGAGAAGAGAAACTAAAACTTGAAACTTCTATTCCTAGAAAGTTAGAGGATGGTTGGGAGCCCATCATTAAAATGAAATTCAATGACTTTGAATGTAATGCCTTATGTGATCTTGGTGCAAGTATTTCTGTTATGCCTAAAAAGATTTATGATATGCTTGACTTGCCACCATTGAAGAATTGTTATTTGGATGTTAATCTTGCCGATAATGTCAAAAAGAAACCTTTGGGGAGGATTGATAATGTGCACATTACGGTTAACAATAACTTTGTCCCCGTTGATTTTGTTGTCTTGGATATCGAATGCAATGCATCTTGTCCAATTGTGTTGGGAAGACCTTTTCTTCGAACTGTTGGTGCTGTTATTGATATGAGGGAAGGTAATATTAAATATCAATTTCCTCTCAAGAAAGGTATGGAACACTTCCCTAGAAAGAGAATGAAGTTGCCTTTTGATTCTATTATTAGAACAAGCTATGATGTTGATGCTTCTACTCTCGATGTTACTTGATTTGCACTTTCTGCGCCTAGCTGAAAGGCGTTAAAGAAAAGCGCTTATGGGAGACAACCCATGTTTTTACCTACAGCAATTTTTTGTTTTATTGAGTCTTGGAAGTTGTTTACTACTGTAGCAACCTCTCCTTATCATGTTTTTGTGCCAAGTAAAGTTTCTATGTCAAAGTTGATGTTATATTTGGGATCGCTGCGCAGAAACAGCATTGCTGTCTGTCACGAATCTGGGCACAATTCTCTGTAGAAAATTCGAAAAAATCTGCCAATTTACGAGCCTGATCCTCAGATATGTACGCAACTTTCATTAGTTTTGAGTTTTTCCATTTGAGCAAGTCTGGTGCCATTTCTAAATTCGTCTTTACGGACTGTTCTGTTTTTGACAGATTCTGCCTTTTATTTCGCATTGCCTCTTTCGCTATGTTGGATTTATTTCTTTGATCCACTAATGTCCAGTAGCATTATGCAATGTCCAGAAGTGAAAATAATGATTGTGTCACCTCTGAATGAGTGAATTATTAATTGTGCACTAACCCTCTAATGAGTTTGCTTGAAGTTTGGTGTGAAGGAAGTTTTCAAGGGTCAAGAGAGGAGAATGATATACTATGATCAAGAGGAGTGAAAGCTCTAAGCTTGGGGATGCCCCCGTGGTTCACCCCTGCATATTTTAAGAAGACTCAAGCGTCTAAGCTTGGGGATGCCCAAGGCATCCCCTTCTTCATCGACAACATCATCAGGTTCCTCCCCTGAAACTATATTTTTATTCAATCACATCTTGTGTTCTTTACTTGGAGCGTCGGTTTGTTTTCGTTTTTGTTTTTGTTTGAATAAGATGGATCCTAGCATTCACTTTGTGGGAGAGAGACACGCTCCGCTGTTGCATATGGACACATGTGTCCTTAGGCTTTACTCATAATGTTCATGGCGAAGTTTCTTCTTCGTTAAATTGTTATATGGTTGGAATTGGAAAATGCTACATGTAGTAATTCTAAAAATGTCTTGAATAATGTGATACTTGGCAATTGTTGTGCTCATGTTTAAGCTCTTGCATCATATACTTTGCACCCATTAATGAAGAAATACATAGAGCTTGCTAAAATTTGATTTGCATATTTGGTTTCTCTAAGGTCTAGATAATATCTAGTATTGAGTTTTGAACAACAAGGAAGACAGTGTAGAGTCTTATAATGTTTACAATATGTCTTTTATTTGAGTTTTTCTGCACTTGTTCATCCTTGAGTTTGCTTCAAATAACCTTGCTAGCCTAAACCTTGTATCGAGAGGGAATACTTCTCATGCATCCAAAATCCTTGAGCCAACTACTATGCCATTTGTGTCCACCATACCTACCTACTACATGGTATTTCTCCGCCATTCCAAAGTAAATTGCTTGAGTGCTACCTTTAAAATTCCATCATTCACCTTTGCAATATATAGCTCATGGGACAAAATAGCCTTAAAAACTATCGTAGTATTGAATATGTACTTATGCACTTTATATTTTATTAAGTTGCCTGTTGTGCGATAACCATGCTTCTGGGGAACGCCATCAACTATTGTTGAATATCATGTGAGTTGCTATGCATGTCCGTCTTGTCTGAAGGTCTATCATTTTGGTGGTTGGAGCATGCAAAATTGTTAGAGAAGAACATTGGGCCGCTAACTAAAGCCATGAATCATGGTTGAAGTTTCAGTTTTGGACATATATCCTCAATCTCATATGAGAATAATAATCATTGCTACATGCTTATGCATTTAAGAGGAGTCCATTATCTGTTGTCCATGTTGTCCCGGTATGGATGTCTAAGTTGAGAATAATCAAAAGCGAGAAATCCAAAATGCGAGCATTCTCCTTAGACCTTTGTACAGGCGGCATGGAGGTACCCCTTTGTGACACTTGGTTGAAACATGGCATGCGAAGACCCGGTAGTCCAAGTTAAGTAGGACGAGGTGCGGGCACTATTAGTATACTATGCGTGAGGCTTGCAACTTGTAAGATATAATTTTCATAACTCATATGCTTTATTACTACCGTTGACAAAATTGTTTCATGTTTTCAAAATAAAAGCTCTAGCACAAATACAGCAATCGATGCTTTCCTCTTTGAAGGACCTTTCTTTTACTTTTATTGTTGAGTCAGTTTACCTATCTCCTTCCACCCTAAGAAGCAAACACTTGTGTGAACTGTGCATTGATTCCTACATACTTGCATATTGCACTTATTATACTACTTTATGTTGACAATATCCATGAGATATACATGTTATAAGTTGAAAGCAACCGCTGAAACTTAATCTTCCTATGTGTTGCTTCAACACCTTTACTTTGATTTATTGCTTTATGAGTTAACTCTTATGCAAGACTTATTGATGCTTGTCTTGAAGTACTATTCATGAAAAGTCTTTGTCATATGATTCATTTGTTTACTCATGTCATTACCTTTGTTTTGATCGCTGCATTCATTACATATGTTTACAAATAGTATGATCAAGATTATGATGGCATGTCACTTCAGAAATTATCTTTGTTATCGTTTTACCTGCTCGGGACGAGCAGAACTAAGCTTGGGGATGCTGATACGTCTCCAACGTATCGATAATTTCTTATGTTCCATGCTACTTTATTGATGATACCTACATGTTTTATGCACATTATATGTCATATTTATGCATTTTCTGGAACTAACCTATTAACAAGATGCCGAAGAGCCAGTTGCAGTTTTCTGCTGTTTTTGGTTTCAGAAATCCTAGTAAAGAAATATTCTCGGAATTGGACGAAACTTTCGCCCAGGGTCCTATTTTTGCACGAAGCTTCCAGAAGACCGAAGACCTAACGAAGTGGGGCCACGAGGAGGCCAGGAGGGTGGCCGGCGCGGCCCAAGCCCTGGCCGCGCCGACCTACCCCCTGGGCCCCTCGTGTGGCCCCCCGCGTTGACCCTCCGCCTACTTAAAGCTTCCGTCGCGAAACCCCCAGTACCGAGAGCCACGATACGGAAAACCTTCCCGGAGACGCCGCCGCCGCGAATCCCATCTCGGGGATTACGGAGATCGCCTCCGGCACCCTGCCGGAGAGGGGATTCATCTCCCGGAGGACTCTACACCGCCATGGTCGCCTCCGGAGTGATGAGTGAGTAGTCCACCCCTGGACCATGGGTCCATAGCAGTAGCTAGATGGTCGTCTTCTCCTTGTTGTGCTTCATTGTTGGATCTTGTGAGCTGCCTAACATGATCAAGATCATCTATATGTAATTCTATATGTTGTGTTTGTCGGGATCCGATGGATAGAGAGTACTATGATTATGGTGATTATCAATCTATTGTTCATGTGTTGTTTATGATCTTGCATGCTCTCCGTTATTAGTAGAGGCTCTGGCCATGTTTTTACTCTTAACTCCAAGAGGGAGTATTTATGCTCGATAGTGGGTTCATGCCTCCATTGAATCTGGGACGTGTGAAAGTTCTAAGGTTGTGGATGTGCTGTTGCCACTAGGGATAAAACATTGATGCTATGTCTAAGGATGTAGTTGTTGATTACATTACGCACCATACTTAATGCAATTGTCTGTTGCTTTGCAACTTAATACTGGAGGGGGTTCGGATGATAACCTGAAGGTGGACTTTTTAGGCATAGATGCAGTTGGATGGCGGTCTATGTACTTTGTCGTAATGCCCAATTAAATCTCACTATATTTATCATATCATGTATATGCATTGTTATGCCTTTCTCTATTTGTCAATTGCCCGACTGTAATTTGTTCACCCAACATGCTTTTATCTTATGGGAGAGACACCTCTAGTGAACTGTGGACCCCGGTCCTATTCTTTACATAGCATACAATCTACTTGTTTTACTGTTTTCTTTGCAAACATCTTCCACTCGATACGTTTGATCCTTTGTTACAGCAAGCCAGTGAGATTGACAACCTCACTGTTTCGTTGGGACAAAGTACTTGGGTTGTGTTGTGCAGGTTCCGCGTTGGCGCCGGAATCCCTGGTGTTGCGCCGCATCACATTTCGCGACCATCAACCTTCAACGTGCTTCTTGGCTCCTACTGGTTCGATTAAACCTTGGTTTCATACTGAGGGAAACTTGCTTCTATACGCATCATACCTTCCACTTGGGGTTCCCAACGAACGTGTGCATCTACGCGTATCAAGCATCGTTGGGACGACGAGCTTGGGATGAGTGAAGTTCACTTCTATTCCTCATAGTTCACTATGAAAAAGGGATCTTTGACTGAATCCACACATGGTCTTATTACAGGATAAATAATTGAAGTGAGTACCTAGTGATAGCAAGTAGAAGTGCGTTGTGGTCTTCGTATTTATTTTCTGTCTCTTCTGGTCCTGACCATAGTCTTCCCATGCTGATCCAAGTATAATCATGGCACTCATACAAGTACACTACCTTTTGTTACAGGAACAGCACTTGGAGCTCACTTAAGATGGCGTTTGGGGTACCTTTGAAGCCATGGTCCTAAGCTTCTCCAAACCCCCTCGGTGCCTGCCTGGCCTACATTCTGTTCGCTGCCTCATTGAGCGCGACTTCCACCCACGGGAGTTCACAAAGCCAAGCGTGGGCGTCCACTAGCACCAACGCTTCCGGGTTGATACGAGCACCTCACCAACAACATGACTGCCATCCCAAGCTCTTGGCCTTACACAATGGGCGGCCCCTAGACAAACTCGAGTCCAGTCTCACTACACGGCAGCAGGCCCCCAGCAGTGTACGAACGATGATGTAGCACACCGCAGACTTGATTTTTACAACTGCCTGGCAATCTCCTATGCGCACAGCTAGCACCTGATGTTAATTGAATATTTGCATTGATCGGTTCATTGGCTTCAAATAGAAAAAGTTCACCTTGTCCCCACATGAAGTTAGCTTATTTTTGTTTTGGAAGTTTGCTGTGTCTACTGATTTCTTTTTTATTCTGTGATGCTTCTAGCTATTTGTTTCAAATAATTATTATGTGAAATTCCTATTTATTTGTTAGGAAGTTCGGTTTGTATGTACGTGAGGTTCCCTTATTGTTAAGATTTTTGTTGAATTTGTTTCTGGAAGCTCACTTTATATATATGTGGAAGTTTAGTATGTATGTATGTATGTGAACTTGTTAAGTTCAGTACATGACTTTGTATTGCATGCTGTTAAGTTTAGTATGCAAAATCAAGAATTTATACTCCGATGGGAAGTTCACTAACACGCTCCGAGAAGTTCACTCGCATATTCAGGGGTACTTCAACTAGTCAGGATTGTCCCGGCGGAAATCATATGCATGAAAATTGTGTGCATGGCCTCTAGTTACCCAAGTTGATTGCTGCCCCGTGCAATTGACAATGATATGACTCTACTAATACTTCAAGGTGCTTCCATGCCACACCTAATCAAACTAAGCAAGCAAATTCTAAAATGTTTCATGCCGGCGTTATATTCGATTTTGCATATTTCTAAAATTAATCGTAAACTGTTAGGAATTTGGGAAAATATTGAACATGAAAAAGTTGCGTCTAATCATTATCTTTCCCGCGCCATATCATTTGCAACAATCCGACAAGCGCTTCAAAATACGACCCAAGAACTAGTGGAAAAAACGAGAAGTTAAAAAAGCCGGAAACATGCATTTTCAAATCTGCTCTTAGACCTTAACGAATTCGGGAAAATGTTCAACATGAAAAAGTTGCGCCTAGTCAATATCTTTCCAACGACATATTATTTGCATCAATCCGACAAACGGTTTAGAAACTAGAGCCAAATATTTGTAGGAAAATAGAGAAATCCGCGAAAACATAGGTTGGTAGATTTGAAATTACTTTCAAACCGTACAGAATTTGGAAAATCAATAGTAACAGAAAAGATGCGAAATTTCACTATCTTTCCAACGCTATATCATATGCATCATTCCGATAATTGGTTAAAAAATTGTCCCCAAAACACTGTCCGCCAAATCATGAAATATAGGTGTCCCGTGAGGAAGTTCACATGTACATACCGAGAAGTTCAGAAAGGGTTTGAGAATAGCTAACTAGACTACAGTTTCGGAAGTTCGCCCTGTACAATATTGAAGTCCGTCGGGAAGTTCAGATTCAGGGAGTAAGAAGTTCACATCCATGTACCAGGAAGTTCAGAAAGGGTTCGAGAATAGTTATTCTCGAACCGGTTCGAGAATAGCAGACCTATATATATATATATATATATATATATATATATATATATATATATATATATATATATATATAGGATAAATACTTCCTACTCCTGGGGTGTAACTACACCCACGTCTCATATACTACCATGCGGAAGTATATAACATACTTTATTGGTTTGAGTATATCCGTACACTATATCTAAGATACTCCATACCAACTTTGGTGAAAAAAAATTAAATACACCCATAGTTTGCACTATATATACAAAATACATGCATATTTATACGTAAAGAAATAGTGTACGTAAAAAAGTGTACATACTACCTACAAAGTAGTATATATACTACCAAAATATTCTTATATACTTCATACTACATGTATATACTCTTCGGTATGATAGATACTACCTAGATTGTGTGAAACACACGTGGGAGTAACTACACCCGGGTGTAGCATGAATATGTCCTATATATATATATATATATATATATATAGCTATGCACCCCAATCCAGCCATTAGATCACCCTATAGAGTATTTATCTACCGTAGATGCCATTTAACACCGTTAAACGAGTAAACGGACCAACAGACCCCGCATCCTTTTTTTCCTGCCCACCGACACCCTCCTCCAAAGAGAAAGGACACACTTATCCATCCAACCCACATGGGGCTTCTCCAACACCGACGGGAGCCGTGCCGCCCAGCCCATCCCTTAGCCGCCTCCTCCTCGGCGGCCGTCGCGTCGCACATAACTCCACCGGTCGGCAGCCGATCCGCCGCGTGCCTTCGTCCTCGCGCGCCGTCGGCCGGGGCTCTGCAGCGCTTACCAGGGCATAGACTCCCGCCTGCGTTGCAGGGGCGGAACCGCGCGAGCACGCCACCGGCCGAAAGAAGAACTGGAGGTGCTCGCGGTGCCCACTGTAGGCGGATGAGAAGGTGGCTGCTGGGCCATAGGCGGGCGAGAAGGAGCCGTAGTTGGAGACGCCAGTTGATCTCGTCGCGTAGGTGGTGGAGGCTGGTCATGGCACCGGATCTTGTGGGTAAGTGGGCTAGGCAGCCTCAGTTCATGCGTGTGCGCCCGCATCTCCACGCGCTGGCCGATCGATCCGAATGCGAGATGGGAGGCGGCAACACCCTGTTCCTCCAAGAAATTTTTCTGATTCGCACTTTGCATTTTTTTTCTCATCTGATCTACTAGATTGTGGGGTTGATCTGTAATTGGGCGCATGGATTTGAGATTGGTTTTGCTTGTTGCTTCCGTCCGCTGAACTCATTAAATTGAAGATTCGCATTTACAATCTGCCATCCAAACACGACCATGCTTTTTTACCGCCGCCGGCGCATCACTTCTCGCCCCTGCCCGTGGCCTGGACCTCTTTCGATCTGGATTTTGTTTGGCTTTACCTTTTTCAGATCTCGATTTTGCTTGACTATATGAGGAAATCATGCCGATGTTGATTTCTGTGTATTACATGGTGTCCTTCCCCGCGTCCACCTCCGGCATTCTTTTGGTCCGCGTCCACATCTGCAATGCTTTTTGACAATTATTTTAAATCTAGTGATTCTTTTGGTCCTAGATTTTTTATTTCAGATTTGTTCATAGACATGTATTTCTGGATGGATTTCAGATCAAAGTACAAAAGAAGTGTTCGCACATTTGTTCATGGTGTGTATCCGATTCAGATCTCATGTTCATTGAAATGAAGTGTAAAAAATTATGAGGGAGAAGTTTTGGTATAACACCAAAATACTGTAGTAATTTTTGTAGGAAATACTGCAAGTTTATCCGTTTTTTCGAACGTCAATGTGATGTCTAATGAAAGTGCATTTTTACTAGCCGAAATGAAAGCCAATTTCACTGTACGACCAATCAGTTGTCCAATCAAAATGCACTTTTACAAGCCAAAATTAGTGCCAATTTCACCGTACTACATTTTGCTCGGCACATGAACAGAAACAACATAGGAAACGACAACTGTCCAGCATTCGAAATGACCATGGCACCAACATCCAAAACGACTAACGGAGCTTGGCTAACTGCCGTTTTGCTGCACAGATCACGGAGCACAATCCAACGGCCACAACAGGGTGCGTAGCTAGCCACCATGGTAGCAAATCCGCGTCGTATATATATATATATACCAGCACTATTCTGCAACCAGTTGCAGAATAATATTCTGAGCACCGACTTGTACTTTCCTGGACACAAGGTTGTACTTCCCGGATAACAGGGTTCAACTTTCTGTCGAACTTACCTGAACTTCCTGTTTTCTTCAGAGGTACTGATTATACCTCGAGTTTCTCAACCATTTGTCGGAACTATGCAAGTGATATACCGTTGGATAGATAATGGAAAACCGCAACTTTTTCATGTTCACACTTTTCTCAAATTTTACCCGGTTTAAATTTAATTTTGAAAATACCAAAACGCCTCTATATGGCCAGAAAACGAACTTTTAGTTCAATTTTCGAATCTCTTATCGAAACTGTGCAAATGATATACCGTTGGATAGCTAGTGAAATTGCGCAACTTTTTCATGTTTTAAGTTTTTCCAAAATCCTCACAGTTTTTGAACAATTTTGAAAATACCGGAATTCGGACGTACTAAAAAACGAGCGGACAGTAATTTGGATGAATTTTTTCAACCGTTTGTCGGAATGATGCAAATGATATGGCGTTGGAAAGCTATGGACTAGGCGCAACTTTCTTATATGAATTATTTTCTCTAATTCCTTACAGTTTAAGAGAATAAGTCGAATTACTGTCCGCCCGTTTTATGAGATGGGCACCGAATGATTTCCCCGCGATTTCCATTCAGAATATTTAAACAATGGAAATGATATACTGTTGGAAAGCTGTCAAAATGGCGCATCTTTTTTGTATGTATCATTTTTGCCCAATCCGAACGGTTTAAAACTAATTTTAGAAGTTTTGAAATCATGTTTCCGGTATATTTTGTGGGATAATGATTTGAATTTAATGGATTAGATCCATTTATTTGTTGTAAAATGTTGTAGGTAATGAAATTAGACATATAGTCTACCATATAAAGTTTTTGGTGACAATGATTGAAGTGGTTGGTGATCAAATCGATGAGATTTGCACAATAGATTTGCGCCCCGTAAAAACAGAGCATTGAAATTCCCTCGACACGAACTTGCACTTCTAGGGAAATGTGGTTGTACTTCTCGGCGCGGTTTCACGAAAGTGTTCAGTAAAATGACTGTAATTCATGTAATTACCGCTTGTACTTCCTGTTGTCTCCGCTTGAACTTCTCGGAATCACTGCTCGCACTTCCTCGCAGATGACAGAATTATTTTGTTTTTCTACATTTAGACTTCGCCGGGTTTCTTGTACTTCCTATATTAAGTGGGTGTATTGCTCGTGTCGAATGGTTGTACTTCTCATTGTCAAGTATATGAACTTCTTTAAGGGTGATGGGATTATTATTGTTTTTTGCTGTGTGGACTTATGTCGAAGTATTTTCTTTGAACTCTTTTAATTCATGTAATTACCGCTTGTCCTTCCTGTTGTCCCCGCCTGTACTTCTCGGAATCACTACTTGTACTTCCTCGCAGATGAAGGGATTATTATTTTTTCTACATTTAGATTTCGCTGAGTTTCTTGTACTTCCTATATTAAGTGGGTGTATTGCTCGTGTCGAAAGGTTGTACTTCTCATTGTCAAGTATATGAACTTCTTTAAGGGTGATGGGATTATTATTGTTTTTTGTTGTGTGGACTTATGTGGGAGTATTTTCTTTGAACACTTTTAATTCATGTAATTATCGCTTGTACTTCCTGTTGTCTCCACCTGTACTTCCTATAACGGGTGATGGGATTACCGTTTTTTTCATTTGGATTTTGTCGGTTTTTCTTCTACTTCCTATAATAGGTGCTTGTACTGCTCGTGTCAAATGGTTGTACTTCTTGTCGTCAACTATTTGAACTTCCTCGCGGGTGATGGGATTTTTTCGTTTTTTACTACATTTGGATTTTGTCGGTTTCCTTGTACTTCCTATAATAAGTGCTTGTACTGCTCGTGTCGAATAGTTGTACTTCTCATCGTCAAGTATTTAAAATTTCTCGCGGATGACGACATTATTTTGTTTTTTCTACATTTGGAGTTTTGTCGGTTTGCTTGTATTTCCTAGAATAAGTGTTTCTACTCCTCGTGTCGAATGATTGTACTTCTCATTGTTAAGTATTTGAACTTCCTCTTGGGTGACGAGATTATTTCGATTTTTAACTAGACATGTAACTATGGCCCATTAATCTTTTCTTAGCTAGACATGTAAATTTGAAGAACGATAGATAGTACATATTTTTGTAAAACATTTAGATTCCACTTTCTTAATATATATTTCAATAAAAATATATAATTGGATATAGTACACACAACTACTCATCTCTTATTCGCCAAGATCTACTACTTGGCGTGCTTTCAAGATATCGGTATTCCCCTTAAATGTCACAACGGTTGGCTTTGTTTTATTTTTTACATCTAATCTGATTTGTATTAGATGAAGTGAACAATGTTTACAACCAGATCATGTGGTACGGGTACCCATAGACGCGAAAAAAATCCTAACAAAGAGAAAACTACAGTAAAAACATAAGCCTTAAAATTCTCGCCAAAACTGTAGCCAAACTCGTCACCATTGTACCATCATAGTTATCGGCTGATGGATAATTAATGCCGAAAAATTCGCCCACTCAAGTGTGCGAACATATGTAAAAGGTAATGTAATTCACTGCAATAGTAGACCACCACATCCGACGGATATTGGCAACAGCTTCAAGCATATCAGCAAGGCACCGCCCTGCTCTAGACCGGCAACCACACTAGCATTAGCATACCAGGCCTGGGTGAACTTTCGGTATGTACTGTAATATTTTTGTGCTTTGCCGATTCAGTATACTCTACTCCCGACAATTTTCCTTACACCTGATACAATCTAAGTCTGTTGCCGGTCTTACACAGGTGTACTGCTCAGCAACAACAGAAATCACCAAAATTGAAGTTAGAACACTACGATAGAAATATAATCAGTCAGTACTAAAAGCCAACAATATTTTGGGATAAACGTAACTAGTTCTATGCAAGCACTGGAAAGAACCGATTCAGCACATACTTACACGCAGTGTGAAAAGAAAAAGCAATGTATGATTGTTACGTTAAAAAAAAAATTCTATGGGCCACCATGCGATAATGTTGTGTTGTATTTCTCAACCACAAATGTCACTATCTATCGTATCTACTCACCGTGCCAAAAGCTCTGTATCCTTGCTGCTTTTTTTTCGTTCGCTAGATTGCATCACAGCGACACACCAGCTCACACGCAGTGCAGAGTGCCGCCTGGTTACATATGGCTCCTGTGCCTCGAGCACCCAGCCCACCGGCGAGCGCATGTACCAACAACATCGATTTTCTGATAAAAAGTTAACCATCGGAGAGATCAACCAAGTTACACAACGATTCAGAACACCAAGTGAGAATTTCTCAAACTAGAAGAGGACTGGATGGCGATGTGTTGCACTTCCAAAGTCGTAAACTTGCACTTCTTACTACTCGACAGTTGGACTTATCCGTTGGCATCGAGTAGTCTGCACATACAGATAGAGATACAGAGAGAATTAGAAACGCACACATAAATCGATCCTTTATCCAGCACGAGCAAGCTGCAGTAGAGAATAAAGAGAGCATAACTGCTGCTGCACGGAAGAGGGAGAGAGAGAATCAACACAAATTCTGCATTTTTGGCCACTGCACTTCTCACCTGAAGCAGCATGTACTGCCGAAACGCACGAACCCTGTGCTGGCGTGCCGGCGAGGTAAATCCGAGGCGGGTCGGTTTGGGGGCGTTGGAGATTGATGGGAGCAGGATGGGGCGGCGGCGGGGGGAGCGGCACGGGAACCAGGCAGCAGCGAGCAGCCGCGGCGGCGAACTACACCGCATCTCGCCGCAGGTAGGACCGGCGGTGACAAACGGAGTAGCCGAATCAGGGAGGCACGGTGGTGCCTCGGGCAGCTGCGAGAGAAGGGTGGAGCCAGCCGGGCAACGAGAGGAGGTCGAGGGGCGGTGGGTTAGGATCCCAGCGGCGCGCTCCGGCATCGAGCGTGAGGCCGTGGTCTCATGGGGAAGAAGTGCCGGTCGATGTGGCCCCCGGTGCGGCGGCGCGTCATGGGGCCCAGGGAGGCGGCGGCGCGTGATAGCCTATCCGGCGGCGGCGCGTGGTACCCGGTGCGGCAGCGGGGGAGGCAGGGCTGGCCGGCGCTTGCTTGGTAGGCTGGCCGGCGGGATCACATCGACGGGATAAGGTCCTGAGAACGAGGCGATAGTGGTTGGTGGAGGTAGTTTTCTTTTTTGTTGAACCGGTACGGTGGGCTTCTGCGCACGGACTTCGGCCTATATATGGCCGGTGGTGCTCAGAATAATATTCTGAGCACTGGTTTCAAAATAATGCGACCCTATATATATATATATATATATATATATATATATATATATATAGGATAAATACTTCCTACCCCTGGGTGTAGTTACACCCATATCTAATATACTACCATACGGAAGTATGTACGATACTTTATCGGTTTGAGTATGCTCGTATATTATATCTAAGATACACCAAACCAAATTTGGTGGAAAAAATACAAGTGAACCCATAGTTTACACTATATATCCGAATTACATGCATATGTATACGTAAAAAATAAGTCTACGTAAAAAAATATACATACTGCCTACAAAGTAGTATATATACTTCCAAAATAGTTTTACATACTTCATACTACATGTACATACTAACCGGTATGATAGATACTCTCTAGATTATGAGAAACACGCGTGGGTGTAACTACACCCGGGTGTAGTATGAATATGTCTTCCTACTCCTGGGTGTAACTACACCCACGTCTCATATACTACCATACGGAAGTATATAACATACTTTATTGGTTTGAGTATGTTCGTATACTATATCTAAGATACTCCATATCAACTTTGGTGAAAAAAGTTTAAATACACCCACAGTTTACACTATATATACAAAATACATGCATATTTATACGTAAAGAAATAGTGTACGTAAAAAAGTGTACATACTACCTACAAAGTAGTATATATACTACCAAATATTCTTATATACTTAATACTACATGTATATACTCTTCGGTATGATAGATACTACCTAGATTGTGTGCAACATACATGGGAGTAACTACACCCGGGTGTAGCATGAATATGTCCTATATATATATATATATATATATATATATATATGAAAATAGTGGGCTACCAAGGGTGGTAGCTATGCATACACATCCAACCATTAGATCTTCTATAGGGAGCACAAAAGGAGCACACAGTGTTAGACCATTCTTCAGACGTCAAAGCTAGCCTGGTCAACCGATGCATCACACTACCTTTTTTAAATACCAAAACCACAACCAGACCATGGTCACGGTTTGTACCCAGAAAAACGACGGTAGGCATGGGCTTATTCCAAAATGACAACTATACTACGGTATGGAATGTACCAAAATTTCAACCACACCGTGGCAAAGATTTTACCAAAACAACAAACAAAGCACGGTCACGGTTGGATTTTTTATTTGACTACGTGTGAAAAGCATCCACCGTCGTGACCCTTTTTCAATTCGTGTACTTCACCGTAGCCGATAGCAAGTTGTCGTTTTGGTTTTTTTCTTTTCACGGCCCGTAACGGATGGCATCAATAATTTGGTATCGGGCTACATCAACACGGGCCGACGCCCGTTCCATCCTCCATCCGGCGCGGCTACGGCACCCGTTCCCGTCCAACCCCGCACAACGCCTGTTCCCCCGCGTGCACCAACCGCCCCGCAGGATCAGCAGCTCCCATCGCGAATCCCACCATGCCGCCGCCACCGCCACCGCGAATCCCACCACCGGCGACCCCCACAGTGTCCTATTTTTCTTTTCCTGCTCTATTTGCTTGTGTGATTCATTCCCTTTTCTTACTTTTTTCCCCGATCTTCACTTTGCCGCCGCAGGGAGGCCACACACCTCCTGGATCCACGCCGTCGCCGGGAGGCCGCGAAGATCCTGCTTCTCATCCCCCCAAGGTCGTGACCCTCCTGCTCGCCGCGCCGCCGCCGGGAGGCTGAAGCTCCTGCTCTCCGCGTTGCCGCTGGGAGGCTCTGAAGCTCATGTTCTCCGCGCAGCCAAGGTTTTGACGCTCCTGCTAGCCGCGCCACCACCGGCTGGCCGGAAAGTCCTGCTCGCCGCGTCGCGGCCAGGAGGCCGCGAAGCTTCTGCTCGCCGCGCCGCCAAGGTCGCGACCCTCATGCTCGCCGGGTGGCAGCGCCCCTGCTCTTCCCCACATCGTCGCCGGGAGGCAGGGCCTGCTGTTCTCCACGTCGCTGTCGGTAGGCCAAGCACCTCCTGCTTGATGCTTCGCTGCTGGCTGGGCACACCTGATCCTCTCGTGCTTCTGGCCGTCACGGGAATGGCCAAGGATGGCTGGTGTTTCTCTCCCCCGTTATCCTCTTTATGTTCCCTCTGTTTTCTTTCTAAGTAGGGAAGTTCAGCTATTGCTCGATAGGAATCACAAATGTTTTGGCAAGGTAGTGCAGGCTTCCAAAACAGTGCAAAAAATCGGTTTGGGTGATTCGCTAGTTTAGGACGCAGTGCAAAACAGGGCTGAAATTCTATTTTTGGTCGTCTGAACTATCCATGTCGGTGTCATGAAGTGCTTCCTCCTCTGTCGAATTGGTCCCATGATGAAACGGGACTTTAGTGGTGTTTATAATCCCTTGTTGATTTGATTGAGATTTTTGATATCCATGGTCATTCAAATAAATTGTACAGCAGAATTTTTTATCACAATTTGCTTCACTGGGTGATGTTGATTTCGTTTGTTTCATCTGAAAGATCTAGTTCCCTTTCTTCAGGGACTTACCAAATTCTACTTTTTCTAGATTTTTTCCAAATTCCACTTCTGTTGGCTTATTTTCTCTTGCTGGCGACCCCTTACATCGAAGCAATCATCACTCCTCTCAACCACCGCTGGGTAAGAACATTCATCTTCCCGTCTCATGCAACAAAGCTAGAGCCTTAAAGGAGAAGATGAGAGAACACTGGAACCTGCCGCTGGAATTTAGATTTCGGCAAACTGGTGAGGATTGGCTGCTTATCTTACTGGGATGTTGTAGTGGTAAGCAAAGAGCTCATGTGCTTCTCCTCCTCTGGAGAGCTTGGCACCTCCATTGTGATGTAATACACGAAAAAGGCAAGGAATCAATTATGAAGTCAGTGTCTTTCTTGCTAAACTATGAAGCCATGCTTACGGACTGCAGTCCAGCCGCACGGAATAACAAAGGTAAAAAAGCTATTGGTTTATCTGAGCTGACTAATCAATTTGGTTCTTGTTCTTCTATTCCAAATAAAGTGGAAGATATGCTTCCGTCTCCTTGGTCCATGCCTATGGGAAGATACTGCAGTGATCAATGTCGACGCGGCATACAAGTCGCTGACTGGTGAATCGGCCATCGGGGCTGTGGCTCGTGACGGCCAAGGCTCTATCATTGCTGTTACCAGAAGGACGATCAATAGATGCCAGGACGCGGAGGAATCTGAGGCCAGAGCGATCCTTGCCAGACTGCAGCTGGGCATTGAGCTTGGTCTTCATGAGCCAATTGTGATGTCTGATTGCACAGCTGCTGTTAATGCATCAAGAAGCCCTGTCCATAACCTGTCTAAGCTCTGGAGCATGTATAAGGATATTTCTAATGTTGCTTTGCCTTTGCTTGGGTGTCTCGTGCAGTACACGAGAAGAAAGTTTAATTGTTTTGCCCACAATTTAGCGCAACTAGCTTTTCAGTCTAGAACCTGTAACCTTTGGCTGGCCCCAGTCCCAGCTTTTATTTCTGAACTTGCTGTGGGCAATGGTGTAAACTCTTTCTTGTTGTCTAGAGCTTCGAGGAGACGACACAGGCACTAGAGAAGAATGAAGAAAAATAATCACCCGTCTGTTTGAACAGAATCAGACATCAAACCCCACCTCTCTTTTTTGAAAAGAAATTAGATTATATGAATTACAAAAGTTTTAGGCGGTGATATAGTCCATTCTTGCAAAGCACCGTGTCGACACAAAATTGTCATTTGCTACAGAATATAAGAGCTAACCTATAACAGGTCGTTTGGAAAAAATGCCGCGGCTAATTGAACGACGACATATCAACGACCATGGCTGTCCTCAATTAGTACATAGTTTTTTTTAAACCAGACCGTTCCGTCTCAAATGTGTGAAAACGAGTAAAAAAAGCAAAATTTCATACGGTATGGCTCTAGCTACCGTTGCCGACTCAATGTGTGAAATCATGTTAAAAAAAAGGTGTTGGAAAGTTGTGGTAACGTTTTTCCTGCCCAATCATGGAGCACAAACGTCCGTTTCGTGAAAGTGCTCCTGGGTATTTGATCTGGACATGAGTAAAATCAAAACTCCTTATATCCAACGGCTGCTACCCTATGCATAGCTACCACCCTTGGTAGAAAATCCGCGTCGATATATATATATATATTTGTATGGGGTAATGACAAACAAATCGCTGTAATGTGTTGCACCGATATTAGTTTGGTCACATATAAAAATGAATTTCAAATCTCAATTAGGCTAAGTGTTGTTTAAAAGGTAGCACAATGCTAGATTTAGAAGAGTTCTAAATATTGTGATGGATTCTACAAACGAAGGCAGAGTGTGTAATTGTTTTGACAATGACTGAGGATGTTTAAGTCAAGGAGTCCTTTGAGAACTTGGTGTAGTTCCGATAGTGTCAGAACTTTGAAGCTGTATTGTGTATGACAATATTAGTGACATATTTCAGACTGCGGAATTAAGGTTCCACCAGAAGACTGAACATATAATGCCGACTCATTTGGAAAATGAGTGATGCGTTGAGACGCAAATGAATTGCAAAATACATACATTTCTGAGCGTGTCAGATCCGTTGACTAAAACCTCTCCCGTGAGCAAAACATGATAAAACACCAGAAGGCCAAGGTATTATTGACTCTAGTGCAAGTGGGAGACTGTTGGAGATATGCCTAAGAGGCAATAATAAAATAGTTATTATAATATATCTTTGTGTTTATGATAAATGTTTACATACCATGCTATAATTGTATTAACCAAAACATTGATACATGTGTGTTATGTGAACAACAAGGAGTCCCTAGTAAGCCTCTTGTATAACTAGCTTGTTGATTAATAGATGATCATGGTTTCGTGATCATGAACATGGGATGTTATTAATGACAAGGTTATGTCATTGATGAATGATATAATGGACATACACCCAAATAAGCGTAGCATAAGATCACATCATTAAGTTCAGTTTGCTATAAGCTTTCGATACATAGTTACCTAGTCCTTCGACCATGAGATCATGTAAATCACTTATACCGGAAGGGTACTTTGATTACATCAAACGCCACTGCGTAAATGGGTGGTTATAAAGGTGGGATTAAGTATTCGGAAAGTATGAGTTGAGGCATATGGATCAAGAGTGGGATATTGTCCATCCCGATGACGGATAGATATACTCTGGGCCCTCTCGGTGGAATGTCATCTGATTAGCTTGCAAGCATGTGAATGGTTCATAAGAGATCACATACCACTGTACGAGTAAAGAGTACTTGTTGGAGACAAGGTTGAACAAGGTATAGAGATACCGATGATCAAACCTCGAACAAGTAAAATATCGTGTGACAAAGGGAATCGGTATCGTATGTAAATGGTTCATTCGATCACTAAGTTATCGTTGAATATGTGGGAGCCATTATGTGTGGGGACCCCGGACTACGTGTCCGAAATACCCTGTTATGTATTCCTCTCACGACCCTAATGATCAGTCTGCCGTGAGAACATAACCGAACTGAATATCCAGATTACAACATCCATTACAAGTACCGAATAAATATTCTTACAACAATAGGGTCACATGACCCAGTCTTACACAAATGCCATATCGGGCAAGTTCACACAAACATAGCAGTGGATACACGTCATCATCGTCGGGCCCAAGTCATGCCTTTAGACCTACAGGCAGCTGACTTGGAGATCGTCCTAGGTCGCATAGTCGTCCTGGTAGCCTCCGTCATCTTCATAGTCCTCCTCATAGTCTGGCCACGTAAATAGCCAGGGACAAAGCCGTGAGTACATTTTGAATTGTACTCGCAAACCATCACAAGGGTGTTAACATAAGCTAACTAAAGGAGACAAGAGAGGAAGGATAGTTTCTCTTGTGGATATAGCATGCATCAGTTTCTCTTGTGGATATAGCATGCATCAGTTTTCTTGTGGATATAGCATCCCAACATCTCAAGTGATGGGAACACTATGATGATCCTATGACATCTCTATATCTTTGTTAAAGAAGACACTTCAAAAGATATCCTATGACATCTCTATATCTTTGTTAAAGAAGATACTTCAAAAGATATCTTATGAAATCTCTATATCTTTGTTAAAGAAGAGTTAGCATTCCGCCATCTCAATTGATGGAGATGCTGGGGAAGTCCTATGACATCTCTATATCTTTGTTAAAGAAGAGTTAGCATTCCGCCATCTCAATTGATGGAGATGCTGGGGAAGACCTATGACATCTCTATATCTTTGTTAAAGAAGAGTTAGTATTCCGCCATCTCAATTGATGGAGATGCTGGGGAAGTCCTATGACATCTCTATATCTTTGTTAAAGAAGGGTTCCTTTTCATGAAACATTAGTAGAGGTTCCCCACTTTGTTTTATTTTCCGGCGACCATCTCCATATGGTCGACACACACACACCTTTCCGGTACATCCAACACAACATTTCCTTTGCAAAACCTTTGTCAAAACAAAACTCAGGCCCAGGTTAAGTATGGCCACTCCAACCCGTCCATGACCACGGACGCGGCTATTCGAATAGATTTGACTCTGCAGAGTTCGCGCACTTTCCCCACAAGAACCAACAAATCCGCCGGGATCATCCCCGGGTCGTCATACGAAAGTATGCGAGTAACGGATATTCAGTCATAGTCCTTCGCCCGCCTCCATTGAGTTCCTTCCCTGCGGGCTTACCCCTTCCCGGCACCCCGGCAGCATACCTCCTTTTGAGCGTATCTCCGGCGCCATGACCGAAGACCCTCAGTAATCGTCCGGCTATAGGCAACTACAGTGTATTGCCTCCTTCAGAGCGCAACCCGGCGTCAGAGGTCGTCGTGACCCTCCCTAGAGAGTTGTGACACTAGTAGGAAAACTCTTATAGGCGGAGCTTAGTTCTGTGGCGCACCACGAATAATGCGCCACGGAAAGATTTTTTGTGGCGCACCAGCCATGGTGCGCCACAGAAATAGCTTAATTTTGTGGCGCACCGCGTAACCATGCGCCACAAAAACTTGGTGGGCCCCACACCCCGTCACCCCCAATCATTGGTTTTACTTTTTCTATGGCGCACTGACCATGGTGCGCCACAGAAATAAGTTATTCTGTGGCGCAGCTCCTTGGTGCGCCACAAAAATATTGTATTTTGTGGCGCACTGTGGCTAGTGCGCCACAGAAATAAGTTATTCTGTGGCGCACTGTGCTCGGTGCGCCACAGAATTAGCGAACCAGATACACAAAAGTAGAGCCAACCTCCCACCTACCACACTACCCAAGCCATTCTTCTTCCTCCATCTAGCTCGTCCCCCTTCTCTCTCATACCATTTTGGCTATACTTTTCACTTGCTTGGGTATTTATTGCATTTACTTTGGTTGATACATAATTGGAGTTGAGGAGAAGGCTCTCCATACTCTCTCCTCCTCTCGAACTCATCGATCGCGGTCTCGTCTCGGTATCGAATCTACAAGGTGAGTAGTTGGAGGAGACATACATATGCTTGGAGGAGACATGCATATGCTTGTAGATCTTGTGTGGCCGTCGTGTGTATGGATGCTTGTTGCAGGTGAAGCGCTTGTGTGTGTGTGCGCGCCGGTGTGGTGCACGGATGTTTGCCGAAATGTTGATTCATTTTCGTTTCGGCAAATTTTTGCACTACCCATATGTCCTACCTTGAGGAGAGGTCATGCCGAATTTTTCCGCTCCATGTAATACCTTGAGGAGAGGTACGGCCCATGCATGTGTGTGCATGTGTTGCGGTTCTAATTTCCTGTTCTATGTATACCATTTGCAGGCAAGCATGGTCCTCTCGATAAGTTCCGCTCGAATCTCTAGATACAAGATAGACGCGAAGGAGGACATGATTCGGAACACACTACTGCAGAATAGGCCTTTAGTGAAAGGCACAAAAGGCATGTTAGTGACAGGCAAAGCGCCTGTCACTAATGACTAGTCACTGGTATTAGGTTACTAGTGACCGGCATGTACCTGTCACTAGTGTGTCACTAATGACTAGTCACTGGTATTAGGTTACTAGTGACCGGCATGTACCTGTCACTAATGTGTGCATACTAATGACAGGCAAAAAGAGATGCCTGTCACTAGTTGAGATGGAAACCACTGCACCGTGAGGTTTGTAGTGACATGCTCATTATCCTGGCCGTCATTGTTTTGAATATCCAAAATAAATAAAAAATGCTTTTTCCACGAAAATTCCAGATAGCACAAAAAATAAAATGCATTTTCCATGAATATTTCAGATTGCTGAATAAGATGTGTACTAACGATACATTCACATCACCCGATACGACATAACATTTGCACAACAGTTGCAATCTAACTCATGAAGCTATTCATGTACATTCTCCATGAACTCAATCTCATCAAGCTCGAGAATGCATCTGCTGCTATTCATGGAAGAACTAGGGTGATGCGGGGTGGAATTCGGACACCTCCCCACCAAGACCAACAAGTCCCCCAAGCGGACCAATGACAAGGGCTCGAGTTAAAGCTCTACACGACAAGGTGAACTCGCTCCTCACTTCCCTCGACCTAGATACCCCATTGGATGGAATGCTACCTCATGCCGAAACCCTTTGTGTCATTAGGTACGTGGAGCATCAAGACCACGGAGAGGACAGTACGTCATGGTCAAGGGAAGGAGAGGAGCAGCTGATCGAGAAGATGAACATGGAGCTGGACCCGAAGTCGCCCCAAGAACGCAAGGAAGAGACGATGAGCGGCCGGTCCAGAATCCGGTCTGACCGGACGCCTGACCGGGCCACCCGGCTCAGAATCCGGTCGACCGGACGCCTGACCGGGCCACCCGGTCCCCAACCGGGCCACCAACCGGTGCCATCCGGACGACTTCCCGGGGCTTCAGGACCTCGCCCGGTTACTGCCCGGTCCAGGATCCGGTCACCGACCGGACGACCCGGTCCCAGGTCCGGTCCAACCGGACTCCTGACCGGCCTGCACGACTGAAGACTACTTTTCGGCCCGAAACGTTTTCCTTTGTGCCTTTTCGGCCCGTGTCGCCTTGTACCGCTATATAAGCACCTTGGACACCCCTTTTTCCCCTTAGACTTGTTTAGAACTCAAACCTAACTTTGAGCTTAGTCTCCCTTGGGTATCATCCCTCTGTAATCAAGGTAACCCTTGTGGATGTATGGATTTGGTAATGTGAGATTCTAGTGTTTTACACTCTCTCTCCCACTCCTTGATTCGTCCTTCCCACCGGTCTCTCCTCTCGGAATTCTACCTCGAGTCTCTTCCGGGCGGATTCTATTGGCACGGTCCATCGAGCCGTGAGGGTAAGCATCGATTGTATCGGGTTGGTGTGTGTGGATCTTCGTGTGTTCTTCGTGTTCTTAGTGTTCTTCCGCCTCTCCCCCTCTTTCCCCCTTGATTCCTTGGGTCATTCGCGAGATCGGGCCACAATCGGGGTCTCAGACCACATCATATGGTATCAGCTGCCTTTGGTTTCCGCGGATTTGACCCTCCACCCACCCAATTTCGTTTCTAGAAAATTTTCCAAAAAATAGCCCTAAATTGCCTTTGGACGGATCTGTGATTTGGTTGAGTTTTGAGTGGTTTTGCTCCGTGGATCTGGTGTTGTTGTGCTTGATCTACTATTTCCCCAACTTTTAGCCTCCAATTCCATCGTTTCCCTTCGTTTTGGCCGATTTGGTTTTGGTTTGGGGAAGAACAGGAGAGAGAAAGCTCCAAATCGACGAACCCGGTTTCGAACCCGGTCAACCGGCCCCCAGACCGGACCATCCGGCGCAGAACCCGGCCAACCGGCCGCAAACCGGACAGCCGGCCCAGAGACCGGTCCGACCGGCCCCCAGACCGGACACGCCGGCGCCAACTCCGGTCCAACCGGACCACCGACCGGCTCCTCGTCTTCGACATCGACTAACACCACCGCCGACCACCACCACCACCATCATCTCCACCATCGCAGGTATAACTTGCAGTAACCCTTGTAGCCCTCTTCTTTTTGCGATCTATCCCACGAGCGAAGCTTTCGAGTGTTGCGAAACATCGCACGAGGTCCCGACCGTGAGGGTGTGCGTTGTGTGAGTAAAGCTCATAAGTGGAGCTCGTGAGTGGCAAAGCAAAAGAGTAAGAGCATAGTGTGCTAGTGAAAAAAAAAACAAAGTGCAAAGTGCCACCGATACAAAAAGAGTGAAAAGCTTTTAAGCAAGCAAGAGAGATAGAGAAGAGAGACCTCGTGCGAATCTTGGTGTTTCTACTCTATGCAACCTAGCTTCGATCTCTTCTTGCGTTAGTGTGACATTGAGCACCCTTGTTTTGGGTTTTTCCTTTTTCCGCTCGTTCCTTGGTTGCACTAACCCCGCTCATCCCGTGTGTGAGTTCCACATTTTTCCGTATTTATAGTGATCGCCACTTTGACACTTGGATTTTTGGACCTTACCCACTCTTAACAACATACTCGATTTTGGATTTCGTCTTTTGGCTTTCCACCATCCATTCCTAACACCATATTTGCTAGCTTTTGCCTGTGACTTTGTGTGTGTCCCGATACAATTGGTCTTACTTTCGGCTTGGTTGATTGCCTCAATACTATCTTACCACGGTAAGAGTGAGAGGTAGTCTCCTTCCACTAACATCCACAACATAGTTCTTGTCTTGTGATCATGGATAGGCAAGGAGACCAAGCAAAGGAGGATGAGGTCCTACGCCCCTCCGAGAGGTTGGCCACCCAACACAACCTATGGGTGCAACGCCAAGAGTTCAAGGACCAACTCAACTTGTTCGAGACACGCATCGATGAACAATATGAAGAAGTGGCCCACAACTTCGGCCAAGTGAACCAAGATATGATCCTTCTTCGTGAAGCTACGGACAACTTGCATGACCAAGTGACGGCCAATGATGCAAACATGGAGCGGCGCATGGATAGCCTCGAGCGCGCCATCAACAACTTGGGTCGTCGACATCGACATCGCTCTACTTCCTCATCTTCATCGACATCATCACATGATGACTACTCCCATGATCGCCATTCGTCCTCAAGCTCCGACTCAAGGCATGGAGATCATCATCGCTCTCGTCGACCGCACGCTCGTCATGATGATTCTCGCTCCAACTCAAGGCGCGGAGAGTTCCATCGCCATGCTCGTCCTCATGAACGTCCGCAACAAGAACAAGCTCTTCACCAAGATCGTCATCAAGCGGCTCGCCATGCCCACCATGGGCATGACGACCAACCCCAAGACAACGTCCTCCACAACATGGACCCGGCACCTCATCGTCAAGCCCATGTGGATGCTCAAGACCAAGGTCATCAAGATCCACCAAGGCGTGACCTCCGGAACCATCCTCGCCATGACCAAAGGGGCCGAGGACAACCTCAACATGATCAAGATGAGAGAGCCAACATTGGGCAACGCCAACAACCTCGCCAAGACCCGCAACAACATCCTCAACATGAGCCAAGTGAAGCTAGTGTTCACCTCCAACGCCAACCCAATGCTATGGTTGGTCGTGGAAGACCTCCTCTACCGCCTCAAGCCGCAAGGGATGAAGGCATCCGTCCTCGCCGCCGCAACTTGGAAGATGAAGAGAACATGTATGGGAAACTCAAGTTCAACATGCCCAAGTTCAAGGGTGAAGACGACGCCGAGGCCTACCTCTCATGGGCACTCAAGGTTGACAAGATCTTCCGCATCCATAACTACTCCGGTGCCAAGAAAGTAGCCATGGCCTCCCTCGAGTTTGAAGATTATGCCAACACTTGGTGGGAACAAGTTGTCACTCTTAGGGAAGAAAAGGGTGATCCTCCGATTGATACTTGGGAAGACATGAAGGAGGAGATGGAAGCTCGCTTTGTCCCTAAACACTACAAGACCGATCTCTTCAACAAGCTCCAAAAGTTGAAGCAAGGCACCAAGACCGTTGAGGAATTCTTCAAGGAGATGGAGTTAACCATGATGCGAGCAAACATCCAAGAATCCGAGAACCAAACCATCGCTAGGTTCTTCAATGGCCTCAACTACCCAATCAAGAGGATTGTGGAGTTCCAACAATACTCCAACATGGTTGAGTTGGTTCACCAAGCTTCTAAGGCCGAGCGTCAAGTGAATGAGGACATCAAGTACTCGAAGTCCAAGCAATACTTCGCCTCCAAGCTTGCCACATCAACTCCTACAACAAGTGTCAAGCCAACCGCATCCTCTACACACTACAAGAAAAGTTGCCATGGCCGACGAAGTTGAAGTCGCGCCGTGGTTGCTGGTGTACCATGGCCGACGATTTTGGTCCCTCCGTGGTGCATGTCAAAACTTTTTTTTTTCTCGTTTTTGAGGCCACCTAGCCCGACGAAAGCGGCCAAAACGTGGCGTATGGTGGCCCGGGACGTGGTGCATCTCGAAATCTCGGTTTCGCCGGCCGAGTCAACGCAAATCCGCACCGCCGAGGGATGTAGGGCCCAGATGGCAGCCTCTCTGGCATTGTTTTTTTTCTACATCGCGCCATCTCGTTCAACGAGCCGTTTACGATGCAGGATCATGGGTCCCGCATGTCATCCTCTATGAACCAACATTCTGTCTCTTCTTGGATTTTTTTTGACCCCCTGATTTCTGGCTACTTCCTTTTTCTTTTGATCCCTTGCCGCCTTGGAAACGTTGAGACCGCTGCTGCTAAATGGGACCCGCATGTCATCCTCTATGTGCAATCAACTTTCTTTTCTTGGAGTTTTTTTTGGCACCTCAAATTTGGTCACTTGCCTTTTTCTTTCGATCCCCTGCCGCCTCTCAAACGGTGATACCGCTGCTGCTAACTGGGACCCGCATGTCATCCTCTATGTACTATAAAACTTTCTTTTCATGGATTATTTTTGGCACCTCAAATTTGGTCACTTGCCTTTTTCTTTCGATCCCCTGCCGCCTCTCAAACGGTGATACCGCTGCTGCTAACTGGGACCCGCATGTCATCCTCTATGTACTATAAAACTTTCTTTTCCTGGATTATTTTTGGCACCTCAAATTTGGTCACTTGCCTTTTTCTTTCGATCCCCTGCCGCCTCTCAAACGGTGATACCGCTGCTGCTAACTGGGACCCGCATGTCATCCTCTATGTACTATAAAACTTTCTTTTCCTGGATTATTTTTGGCACCTCAAATTTGGTCACTTGCCTTTTTCTTTCGATCCCCCGCCTCTCAAACGGTGATACCGCTGCTGCTAACTGGGACCCGCATGTCATCCTCTATGTACTATAAAACTTTCTTTTCTTGAATTATTTTTGGCACCTCATATTTGGTCACTTACCTTTTTCTTTCGATCCCCTGCCGCCTCTCAAACAGTGATACCGCTGCTGCTAAATGGGACCCGCATGTCATCCTCTATGTACTATAAAACTTTCTTTTCTTGGATTTTTTTTGGCACCTCATATTTCGTCACTTGACTTTTTCTTTCGATCCCCTGCTGCCTCTCAAACAGTGATACCGCTGCTGCTAAATGGGACCCGCATGTCATCCTCTATGTACTATAAAACTTTCTTTTCTTGGATTTTTTTTGGCTCCTCATATTTGGGCACTTGCCTTTTTCTTTCGATCCCCTGCTGCCTCTCAAACAGTGATACCGCTGCTGCTAAATGGGACCCGCATGTCATCCTCTATGTACTATAAAACTTTCTTTTCTTGAATTATTTTTGGCTCCTCATATTTGGGCACTTGCCTTTTTCTTTCGATCTCATGCCACGTTTGAAACGTTGAGGAACCTGCTGGCTCATGGGACCCGCATGTCATCCTCTATGTGCTATAAAAGTTTCCTTTGTTGGATTTTTTTTCACCCTCTGATTTTTGGCTTGCCTTTTTCTTTTGATCCCCTGCCCCCTTTGAAACGTTGAGTAAGCTGTTGGCTCAAGGGACCCGCATGTCATCCTCTATGTCCATCAACTTTCTTTTCTTAGATTTTTTTTCACCCCCTAATTACTAGCTACTTTCTTTTTCTTTTGATCTCAAGCCGCATTACAAACATTGAGACCGCTGCTGCAAAATGGGACCCACATGTCATCCTCTATGTACAATAAATCTTGGATTATTTTTGGCTCCTGATATTTGGTCACTTGCCTTTTTCTTTCGATCTCATGCCGCCTTTGAAACGTTGAGTAAGCTGCTGGCTCATGGGTCCCGCATGTCATCCTCTACGAACAATAAAAGTTTCCTTTCTTGGAGTTATTTTTTACCCCTAATTTCTGGCTATTTGCCTTTTTCTTTTGATCCCCTGCCCCCGTTGAAACGATGAGGACGCTGTTGGCAGGTCGGTCCCACATGTCATCCTCTATGAACAATAAAAGTTTCCTTTGGTGGATTTATTTTTGACCCCTAATTAATTTCTGGCTATTTCCTTTATTTTTCTTTTGATCCCCTGCCGCCTTGGAATTGTTGAGAATGCTGCTGCCTCATTTTTCTTTTGGTCCTGTGCCGCCTTTGAAACGTTGAGACAGCTGCTTGAAAATGGGACCCGCATGTCATCCTCTATGTACAATAAAGTTTCTTTTCTTGGATTATTTTTGGCTCCTGATATTATGTCACTTGCCTTTTTCTTTCGATCTCATGCCGACTTTGAAACGTTGAGGATGCTGCTGCCTCATGGGTCCCGCATGTCATCCTCTCAGAACGATAAATGTTTTGTTTTCTTGTATTTTTTTACCAACTGATTTTTGGCTTTTTTTATTTTCGATCCCCTGCCGCCTTTGAAACGTTGACTCCGCTGCTGGCTCATGGGTCCCCGATGTCAGCCTCCCCGTACAAGAAACATGTGATATTTTATTTTGCAGACAATAAACGTTGTATTTCGCTCTGAGCTATTGCAAACGGATAAATTAAATCTTTATATCTACATAAACAAACTTATATGTTGAATCTCCTTGTTTTTTGTTTTTGCGAAGCATAGGACTTTCCTGTTTTTTTTTTTTTTGAGAAAAATCCGACCTTTCCTGTTTTGGAGTGGGCTGAAATTGTACGAGTCAAAAGGCCCAGCAGTATAGTTCGAAGGCCCAGATGTCCAGATACAGCCCAATTAAAATCTTTCTTTTCTTGGATTTTTTTCACACCACGATTTACGGCTACTTCATTTTTCTTTCGGTCCTGTGCCGCCTTGGAAGCGTTGAGACCGCTGCTACAAAATGGGACCCGCATGTCATCCTCTATGTACAATAAAGTTTCTTTTCTTGGATTATTTTTGGCTCCTGATATTATGTCACTTGACTTTTTCTTTCAATCTCATGCCGACTTTGAAACGTTGAGGAAGCTGCTGGCTCATGGGTCCCGCATGTCATCCTCTATGAACAATAAAAGTTTTCTTTGTTGGATTTATTTTTTTCCCCTAATTTCTGGCTATTTGTCTTTTTCTTTTGATCCCCTGCCCCCTTTGAAACGATGACGTCGCAGCTGGCATGTCGGTCCCACATGTCATCCTCGATGAACATTAAAAGTTTCCTTTGATGGATTTATTTTTACCCTAATTAATTTACGGCTATTTCCTTTTTATTTTGATCCCCTGCCGCCTTGAAATAGTTGAGGATGCTGCTGCCTCATGGGTCCCGCATGTCATACTCTCAGAAAGGTAAATGTTTCTTTTCTTGAATTTGTTTACCAACTGATTTTTGGCTTATTTTTTCTTTCGATCTCCTGCCACCTTTAAAACGTTGACGACGCTGCTGGCTCATGGGTCCCCAATGTCAGCCTCCCCATACTGCAAATCCTCTGTCTGCAAAGGTTGTATTTCTAGATAGATAAGGTGGATTCGAATCTGCCATGGTTCAGGCAGCTCAGGTAAGCCTTCTTGCACTAATTAATGGAAGTAGTGTATCGCAAGGTCAAGACATGTGGCTCGGTGTAATGAATCTATATGAATCATGTTGTGGGTTCAATTTGATAGTTCTCTAACAGGTCAGCCAAAATAGAAATTAAGTTTTTTTCTAAAAGGGAAATGCAAATTAAGATGAACACAAACATTAGTTATCATAATAGCTGATCATACATACATACTTGCTAAGAGCAAAAGCTTGCCAGAGTTTTACCACCCATACAATTAATTAGCAGTTCAGATAAGATAACCTTATATAAGTATAACTACAAATGCATTTGCTAAGGGCTCATGGGACAACAGAACTAGACAACCGCGAACTTTATGACCAGCATGTCACAGCGGCATCGAAAGATCTTGACCTTCAACTTTGATCCAATGCGAAGTTTGGCACCGTCAATGAACTTTTTCCACCTGGAAGTAACAGCCAAGCGGCCATCTGTGGGACTGACAGAGTACCGTCCCTCCACGGTGAGACCTTCACTCTCCATGACGAGGGATATCTTGCCCCTTCGGCCAGCATTGAGATCCTTGGAGATACTTTTAGGCAATTTCTGATTCAAAGCAAGAGATACCACCAAAAATTAGTCAATGGCACCAATGCACTGAACCATGTGAGACTTTGAGCAGAGAAGACATCAAGATAAGAGCAGTTATGCTGTCATATACTCACGAACATAGCCTTCAGATGCGTCCTGGTCACCACACGGGTGGCCACAGCAATGAGCTGAGACCTCGGTGATCTGGCTGGGGCAGGTGCATGAGCCTGGGCTGGTACACGAGCTGGTGCTGATGCAGGAGACTGCTGGGCAGGTGCGAAGAAACGGTGCCTCTAGAGGAACCGGTGCTGATGCGAGAGACTTGTTGGGCAGGTGCGATAAACGGTGCAGCTAGAGGAACCGATCTTGATGCGGGAGCCTGCTGGGCATGTGTAGTATATGGGGCCTCTACAGGAACCAATGCTGATGTAGGGGACTGCCGGGTAGATGCGAACGGAGCTGGTACGGGAACCGGTCTTGATGCAGAGAGTGGGAAGCCGGTGCCGGTGCTGGTGTGGTTGCCCTTTGTGACATCCGCTCCTGTTCCGTCAGGGGATCTGCAGCTTTGATCATGTTAAACCCAGCAAGCTAGAACAGAGGGAATGGTTTAGAACAACTGCTCAGAATGCAGTTATCAAAAGATATGAGTAGAAAAAAGTTACATATTATATATTTGGAAGTGTCTCCAACTACGTAAGCGATTACGTATATCTGCCCGTTTGAGTTTACGATCCTCGGCTCGTCGCCCTTCTTCAGACCGTAGTCAAAAGCAAACTTTCTCCAATCATGTCCATACAAATATGTGATGGCCTGCGTCTTGTAGACATACACCTCATAGACCGTGTAGGTGTTCATCAATTTGCCATTGCCATGCATAGTGAAAGATCCTTCATGCGGACACATCTGGTTAATCATTGGACGAAGTTCACAAGGTACGATCTGCATGTGAAAATTGATACAAATGTAAGAAGCGGGAAGACTAAAAACAAGACTTTACTATATGCCAATTCATGCTAAACCACCGAGAATACATACCTGTAACTACGTGAAGGAGCTACTAGAAAGGTAGATAGAGCCATAGGAGGTGTTATATGCGGGGTATGTACATGGGCCCGCCATATTCCCGCAAGCTCGGCATCGGGATGGTGAAGGAAACATGGGAGGTACTGCGGTGCGTAGCGCTGAACGTAAGTGGAAGAATTAGGTTGTGTAAAGTGCATAGTTCAGAGCAATGCAAATGTTGACAAGCAAGTGCATAACACTATGTTACAAACTGAACAGTGAAAAATTAGTGTATGATGAATATAAGCATGCTAATTTGGTGTTTCCGAATTCCAAAAAGAATTAGACAGAGCCGGTGATAATATCAGACATAAATCATGGCATGTATATGAGGCTAAATAAAATATACCCGAACCCTTGGATGGTTACGGCCCGGCTGATCCTTGGACTTGAGCTTATATAAGCATCCAGAAGGTGGGGGTGACAATAACTTGGTGGCAGCCTCTGCGAGATGCCTCATCGGCGGCGGTTGCAATCCTTTTGACCAATGAAGGCTTAGCAGTTTCGATCTGCATATAAAAATTGAAGAGCAACGGACATCGTGAGTGATATATAAAATGAATCTATGAGACAACGATGCATATAGTGCTGGATGTAAGTGGAAGAATAGGTGTGTGTGTTTACGAACTATTGGTAAGCATTAGACAAAGCCGGCAATAAACAGACAAAAATCAAATCATGTATGAGGATTAAGAAAATATACCTTCTTGAAAAGGGTACCACCAGTGGCCCGTGGCCTTGTGCTTGAGGAGGTTTTCGAAGATGGTGGCAGCACCATCGTCTTCACGCAGCCTCATCGGGATCATTTTTTATCCATTTGAGTAGAGGAACAGAACTTTCATCCACCATATGAATAGCACCAGAACTCTTCATTGATATTTAATCCATCTATGAGATAGACTGATGCAAAGAGGGCGGGGTGTAAGTGGAAGAATAGGGTAGTGCATAGAGAACGATTGACAACAATGCAAATGATTACAAAAGAAGCCAATGGAAATCAACGGTTTATATCTTTTGGATGAGACAGATGAAAAGTGAAAAATTAGTGTATGATGATTGTAAGCAAACGCAGTGTTTCTGAACTTTTGGTAAGCATTAGACAAAGCCAACGGTAATTAAACAGATAATAATGAAATCATGTATGTGGATTAAGAAAATATACCAGATTCATTAAAAGGTCACCACCCAGTGGCCCATGGCCTCGTGCTTGTAGAGGTTTTCGGAAGATGGTGCCGGCACCATCGTCCTCACAGCAGCCTCATTAGCCCCATTTTGCATCCACTTGAGTAAAGGCGCAGCGATTTCAGCTGCATAAGAATGGGAACAGATCTCAGCGGTGATATTGAATGACTACGAGACAGATGATGCATATAGTGCTAGATGTAAGTGGAAGGGTATGGCCGTGTATGGACAACAGTTCACAACAATGCAAGGGTGTGTTCGGTTACGAAACAGCGTGGAATGGAATGGAATGGTTCCATTTCGGAGGAATGGAATGGTTACATTTTTGTTCGGTTGGGAAAAATGGAGAGCGAGAAGAGATCGAGGTTAAACTAACCAATTGTCTCAAAATTGTAATTAACAATTGCAAATGACATTTTAATCTCAAAGTCGTAATTAACAGCGCCTAATGGTGCTCTTTTAATCTAAAAATCGAAATTAACATCATTTTATGTTGGGTTAGGGGAACTGGAGTAGATGAACATTACTGTATGATGATTGTAAGCAAACGAATTTGGTGTTTCTAAACTTTTGGCTTCGAGATCTTATGGGTTTCAACTCTAGCCTACCCCAACTTGTTTGGGACTGAAAGGCTTGGTTGTTGTTGTTGTTGTTGTAAACTTTTGGCAAGCATAGAAAAAACCGACAATAAACAGAGAAAAATCAAGGCATGTTTTGTGGATTAAGAAAATATACCATATTCATTAAAAGATCACCACCCGGTGGTGCGTGGCCTTGTGCTTGTAGAGGCATTTAGAAGATGGGGGCGGCATCAACATACCGGCAGCTTTGATCAGCCGCAGTTTTGATCTTCCTTTTGAGTAAAGGCCCTAAAGTTTCGATCTGCATATGAATAGCAAAACAAAAGGCAGACCTCGGCGGTGATATTGAATTCTTGTATGAGATAGACTGATGCATATAGTGGATGCTCTTAGCCTTTTGCAGCGTGAACACTAGCTATGGACAGACAAAAAAACTAGTTAACTCAGCTTTGTCTAGATATGAATGTACTACCACCATCCAAAAGCTTAAGCCTTATTTATTTTTGAGAAATCAAAACAAGCAAAGTTTGACCAAAATTTTAGAACATTCTATCAACAAATATAATATGTGTAGATACCGTAGGAAAATATATTTTATTATCTATTTAATGATATTAATTTTGTATTTTGCATGTTACTGATTTTTGGTAAAAGCTTAGTCAAACATGGTATAGTTTGACTTTCTAAAAATAATATAAGCCCAAAGCTTTGGGATGGAGGCGATAGTATCTAGAGCTAAAACACATCTAGATACATCCGTATCTACGAGATAGTTGAGTCAATTAATTTGGATCTGAGGGAGTATCAGATTCGGACTACATCATGGTAAGTTGGTTAAAAAAATTACCCACAGGCGGTCCACGCCCGGCTCGGCGATGGCATTTCGCTTCTTGTCTTGCAGATCGGGCCATGCTCTGCGGCAGGTGGGCGCTATTCTCGTTCCCCATAGCCTCGGCACGGAACCTGGAGGTACCAACCTGATACGAGAGAATATAGAGCATGGTGTCACAGAGGCTTTACGCACAAACAGTGAAGACATGTGCTACTTTAAGCATATTCCGAGAACGAGGAGCAGATTGAGGATGCAGAGACCAGAGAGACACTTAAAAGGTAAAGAGTGGATAAGCAAACGGAGTACACAGCCGCGGGGCTGGGGACGCAGCTCGAGCTCAGCCAAGCGCCCACATGCGTGGTGGCCTTACGCTCCATTGCCCCCACCGCCGAGGTCTTGCCTTTCTGTACAAGGCGACAAAAGATACGGTGAGGATCAGCGAAACTACAAAGGTTGCAAATGTCGACAAATAAAGGAAGAACACCCCAATCCAAGCAAAGGTAGCCCCCGCCCCCACCCCCATCAATCACTCCCAGCTCGAGGGTGACCGAGAAAGACACCCCTTTGCCCGGAATAGGAAAGAGATGCGCAAGATATCGAGGAGAGGAAAAAGAACCGATCTCGAGAAAGGAGAGAACATTACTAGTCCTACCTAATCCGCTTGGGCTAGATGCAGCTTGCCCCTCCAAGCTGGATGCAGGACGGTGGAGGCGAAAGGAGGGGATCGAGCTAGCGGCTTGCATCCGTCGGCAATCGGCACTCGATCGGGAGAGAAGGGGTGCTACATAAAGGGGAGGGGTAACATATTTTATTACACGGTGAACTTGCGATGTGACTAGTCATTACATGTCTCACCGAAACTAGGGCCCATAGTGTGGCACCCCAAATTTACTTGAAGCTGCCCGGCGGGACGCATTGGCGCGTCAAGAAACCCCGAATTGTAGCGGGGAAATGAAACATTTCACAAAAATTCGAAATTCAAGCACACCGCCACGCGCCAAGCACGCGGCTGTTCCTTCCTCTTCCTCGGTTCCTCCTCCCCTATCCGAAAAAACCCCAAATCCCAAGCTCAAACCAAAAAAAAAAAAAAACAAATCCCACAGCCGCCATGCATGTCCTCGTTAACCCGCTGGAGATCGTTCCGGACGATGCGGACCACCCGCCCTGAGATCCAGAATTCCGTCCACCTCGAGGCCGCTGCGTCTTTGTCTCGCAGCAGCGGCTTGAGGGCGGCGAAGAGGAAGTTCCGCCGGAAAGTGCTCATGGCAACCGTGCAAGCTCACCGGCGTCTTTGTATCCCGAGAGGAACTGGTCAAAGCTTTGCTATTCGCCACACACAAAAAAATTGCGGGCCAAGATCTGGTCAAAGCTTCGTCGATGGCTTGCCGCGAGAGGCTTGGAGTCCAGAGTCAATAAACTAGCTGCTCGAGGACTTGGGCGGTTTACACGGATTCATATTAACTGACTCAAGTTTGTTAGTCTAGTTAACAAATGCATCTAGATACATCCATATCTAGACAGAATTGAGTCCATTAATATGAATCAGAGGGGAGTACTGAAAGTGTTTCATGCTACCAACTAATGCGCTGGCAGGAATCGCTGTAGAAGTAATTGTGCTACTACTTGTACGATGAACTGATTGTGTGGGTGTCGAATTTTGCAACGCGATCATCCACTGAATGCTTAATCTAGCGCCAAAGGCGTACAAATCATAACATACTACAGCACCAGAACATAAGAGTACGAATCATAAAGTAGCTCAACATTTTGCATCAGGGCTGGGTGGTCCTGAGACTACCGGGACGCCCCTGATGATCTCCGGGTGTGCATCCTCTTCAACGCAAAGCTGTGTACTCGGTCCACGGCCTCCTTCTGTAGGCTGGATAATCTCAGGTGCAGGACCTTCGTCTATGAGAGGCTCGTCATCAGTACCATCCACAGGTGCATCAGGGCTGGGTGGTCTTGAGACTACCCGGACGCCCGTGATGATCTCCGGGCGTGCATCCACTTCAACGCAAAGCTGTGTACTCGGTCCACGGCCTCCTTCTGTAGACTGGATAATCTCAGGTGCAGGACCTTCGTCTATGAAAGGCTCGTCATCAGTACCATCCACAGGTGCATCAAACTGAGATTCATCTTCAAATCTCCCATCAAGCGAGAGACCTCTTTAACTCTATGCTTACGCAATTAGTACATCAACCGATTAGACAAACATCTAAGGGATGCAACCTGAACAAATGCCGTTTTACATATTTACCTTCTCATCTGGCACAGCACATGTCCCAGAGCTGAAACCCGTTTCCTGAAGCAAGCGCTTTTTCTCTCCTTCCCGTCCATCCATCTGCAACAAGTTAAATTTGAGTACAGAACCTTGCACAGCAATGCAAACTATTGATTGAAACAGCGGCAGCATCAATATAAATAATTAACTACATATGCCAGCACACATACAGAGTGAGCAAGATCTGCTTCTCTGCTAAAGGATCATTATATGGTTCACCATGCTAAACCCGCCTAACATATGTGCGGTCCATCCCAAAAATGTGTAAATGATCTGCCACTACAGGGTGAGGCCTCTTCTCACCATTCATACATGTGCAGCGCGGGCAATACACGTCCAGGTTGTGACCATCATGAGCTCTAATAAACCCCATAAAGGGTTGAACACCATTTATATATGAAGGGGAACATAAGTGTCCATGCAGTTTCCAAGTTCTGTCCATCTGTTTAATTATGAGATACAGTGGTTGGTGATTAATTTAAGGCGAAGTAGGAAATGTATATCCATCGAGTACAAAACTATACTACATGATTATGCATTTCAGCAATCATGTCGAGTACAAAACAAAAAATGCCCATCGACATTTTAGCAAACAGATCGTGTACAAAACTACTGCCATGGCATTTCAGCAAATTAACGGATCGAGTGCAGAACTGACTCTATATGCCCACGCAAATGAACAAATTGATCGATGACAAATCGAGCGGAAAACTATAAAGTGCCAATTAGTTCGAGCATACTGACGAATTTTTTTAGCAGCATCAAGAAAATATAAATCGTTAGGCTGTCTTGCCCGATACATGATTGAGCTAGAGATAGCAGCCCTACCGTGGATCAACTTGACCGCCGGTGCGTCTCGAGAAGAACGACGGGGTGGGGAAGCTCTTCGCACGGACGGGGATAAGTTGTGTACGGGTGGGTGGGGGGTCATGCGGCCGGGCCGCCGGGGTGATAATTAAGGTTGGTAGGTGGCGTTTAATGGAGTTGCGTGTGTAATTTGCCGTGCACAAGGTTGAGGAATAGGCGGTTCCCTTTGCCGCGCGCACAATTCAAACTATCCCGCCCATGTAGTTTAAATTCGCCATATTTTCGTTAAATCGACATAAAGTCATGTGAGTGGGGGAAAATTAGCAAAGTTGCTTGAAAAATAGTAAAACTCTGGAATTATCCTTTAAATATGCTCTACTTCGTGTGAAAATCGGGGTGTGGAAGCATGTTGAGCTGTTTTATTTGTACTTTCTTCATTAAAACTCCCATTTTATGCACTTTGGATGGAAAGAAATCATTTGTACATAAATTTTGACAACGCCATTTGCAAACACTAATTGTTTACATGCCAAGATGCACCCATCCACCAAATATATATGTGGCAAAAGTTTATCACAATCTAGCAGATATGCATAATTAGTGAGGGACCCCTTTTGATTTTGTGCAATTTCCACTAATTAGGTAGAGATCGAGAAGGGTTAATTAATTAGGCCATGTTAGGGGTTATGTGTTTTAATAGGTTGTGTGGATTCAAATACAACTTCTTTATTTGTGTGCTATGATTAATCAAAACTAGATCGATCGATCACAAGCACACATTATTAGAGGCGCATGCCTTTGCGCACAAAGTGCATGTGTGTGTTGTTGGCCACCAACGAGAGAGAGAGAGAGAGAGAGAGAGAGAGATAGAGGTAGAGAGAGCTACATACGAGAGAGCGATTGAAATCCCCAAATTAAACACATATATATGCATGGCACATTTAATTTAATTAGAGGACCGCGAGGCACCCCTGGCCTGCTTGATGCATAATTAAGTGTCATTGGCCTATATATATAGGGTTTAATTAGGGTTTAGGGTTTAGGGTTAGGAGGTTAGGGTTTAGGGTTTAATGTTTATGGTGTTTAGGGTTTAGGGATTAGGGATTAGGGTTTATTTAGGGTTTAAGGTTTAGGGATCATCGATCGAGTGCGCACACACACATTATTAGAGGCACACGCGCCTTTGCGCATAAAGTGCATGCGTATATGTGTGTGTTTTTTGGCCACCAACGACATATAGATGATCGAGAGAGAGAGATTGAAATCCCCCAAGAATATGTTCAAATATATATTAAAATATATGCACGAATTAATGCATGCATGGTAGGCCATGCATGCACACTAATTATATATATATTATGAGGAAACTTAATCAAATGTGTTTTCATTCGAGAGAACTTGTCAAAATTCAAGTTAATTAATTTATCATCGATAATTATATAATTATTTAATGAATCTCAGGGAGATGTTATACAACATATGATCGATATATAGGCCATGTATATATTAATTGGTTTTAATCTACCGTTTTTGCTAGCTAGCTGCATGCTATATATAGAGCATGTTTTTATTAGATCGGGTTATAGCTAGTATAGTTTAGGGTTATGTGTTTTAATTAACTAGGGTTTGATTAGCTAGGGGTTAGTTATATATATATGGTTTAGGGTTAATGCATGTCACATTTAATTTAACTAGAGGACCGCGAGGCACCCCTAGCCTGCTTGATGCACAATTAAGTGTCGTTGGCCTATATATATAGGGTTTAATTAGGGTTTAGGGTTAGCTAGCTGGGTTTAGGGTTTAGTGTTTTGGGTGTTTAGCTAGGGTCTAGGGTTTAGTGTTTAGTGTTTACTGTGTTTAGAGGGTCTAGGGTTTAGTGTTTAGGGTGTTTAGGGTCTAGGGTTTAGGGTCTAGTGTTTAGGGTCTATGGTTTAGGGTTTAATTAGTGTTTAGGGTGTTTAGGGTTTAGGGTTTAGTGTTTACGGTGTTTAGGGTCTAGGGTTTAGGGTTTAGTGTTTAGGGTCTAGGGTTTAGGGTTTAATTAGTGTTTAGGGTGTTTATAGGGTTTAGGGTTTAGGGTTTAGGGTTTTAGGGTTTAGGGTTTAGGGTTTAGGGTTTATGGTTTAGGGTTTACGGTGTTTAGGGTCTAGGGTTTAGGGTTTAGTACATGTTTAGGGTGTTTAGGGTCTAGGGTTTAGTGTGTTTAGGGTGTTTAGGGTTTAGGGGATTAGGGATTAGGGTTTTAGGGTTGTTTAAGGTTTAGGGATCATCGATCGAGTGCGCACACACACATTATTAGAGGCACACGCGCCTTTGCGCATAAAGTGCATGCGTATATGTGTGTGTTTTTTGGCCACCAACGACATATAGATGATCGAGAGAGAGAGATTGAAATCCCCCAAGAATATGTTCAAATATATATTAAAATATATGCACGAATTAATGCATGCATATGGTAGGCCATGCATGCACACTAATTATATATATATTATGAGGAAACTTAATCAAATGTGTTTTCATTCGAGAGAACTTGTCAAAATTCAAGTTAATTAATTTATCATTGATAATTATATAATTAATTAATGAATCTCAGGGAGATGTTATACAACATATGATCGATATATAGGCCATGTATATATTAATTGGTTTTAATCTACCGTTTTTGCTAGCTAGCTGCATGCTATATATAGAGCATGTTTTTATTAGATCGGGTTATAGCTAGTATAGTTTAGGGTTATGTGTTTTAATTAACTAGGGTTTGATTAGCTAGGGGTTAGTTATATATATATGGTTTAGGGTTAATGCATGTCACATTTAATTTAACTAGAGGAACTCGAGGCACCCGGCCTCGCTTGATGCACAATTAAGTGTCGTTGGCCTATATATATAGGGTTTAATTAGGGTTTAGGGTTAGCTAGCTGGGTTTAGGGTTTAGTGTTTTGGGTGTTTAGCTAGGGTCTAGGGTTTAGGGTTTAGTGTTTACTGTGTTTAGAGGGTCTAGGGTTTAGTGTTTAGGGTGTTTAGGGTCTAGGGTTTAGGGTCTAGTGTTTAGGGTCTATGGTTTAGGGTTTAATTAGTGTTTAGGGTTTAGTGTTTACGGTGTTTAGGGTCTAGGGTTTAGGGTTTAGTGTTTAGGGTCTAGGGTTTAGGTTTTAATTAGTGTTTAGGGTGTTTATAGGGTTTAGGGTTTAGTGTTTAGGGTTTATGGTTTTAGGGTTTAGGGTTTAGGGTTTAGGGTTTAGGGTTTATGGTTTAGGGTTTACGGTGTTTAGGGTCTAGGGTTTAGGGTTTAGTGTTTAGGGTGTTTAGGGTCTAGGGTTTAGTGTGTTTAGGGTGTTTAGGGTTTAGGGGATTAGGGATTAGGGTTTTAGGGTTGTTTAAGGTTTAGGGATCATCGATCGAGTGCGCACACACATTATTAGAGGCACTCGCGCCTTTACGCATCAAGTGCATGCGTATATATGTGTGTTTTTGGGCCACCAACGATATATAGATGATCGAGAGAGAGAGAGAGATCGATTGAAATCCCCAAGAATATGTTCAAATATACATTAAAATATATGCACGAATGCATTGTAGGCCATGCATGCACACTAATTATATATATATTATGAGGCAACTTAATCAAATGTGTTTTCATTCGAGAGAACTTGTCAAAGTTCAAGTTAATTAATTTATCACGATAATTATATAATTAATTAATGATTCTCGAGGATATGTTATACAACATGATCGATATAGGCCATGTATATTTTAATTGGTGTTAATCTACGGTTTGCTAGCTAGCTAGCTGCTATATATAGAGCATGTTTTTATTAGATCGGGTTATAGCTAGCTAGTATAGTTTAGGGTTATGTGTGTTAATTAAGTAGGGTTGATTAGCTAGGGTTAGTTACATATATATGGTTTAGGGTTAATGCATGGCACATTTAATTTTATTAGAGGATCACGAGGCACCCATGACCCACTCGATCGATGCACAATTAAGTGTCGTTGGCCTATACATAGGGTTTAATTGGGGTTTAGGATTAGCTAGGGTTTAGGGTTAGGGTTAGGGTACGTTTAGGGTCTAGGGTTTAGGGTTTAGTGTTTAGGGTTTAGGGATTAGGGATTTAAGGTTTTAGGGTTGTTTAAGGTTTAGGGATCATCGATCGAGTGCGCACACACATTATTAGAGGCACCCGCGCCGTTACGCATAAATTGCATGCATATATATGTGTGTTTTTTGGGCCACCAACGATATATAGATGATCGAGAGAGAGAGATCGATTGAAATCCCCAAGAATATGTTCAAATATACATTAAAATATATGCACGAATGCATTGTAGGCCATGCATGCACACTAATTATATATATATTACGAGGCAACTTAATCAAATGTGTTTTCATTCGAGAGAACTTGTCAAAGTTCAAGTTAATTAATTTATGACGATAATTATATAATTAATTAATGAATCTCAGTGGATATGTTATGCAACATGATCGATATAGGCCATGTATATTTTAATTGGTGTTAATCTACGGTTTGCTAGCTAGCTGCTATATATAGAGCATGTTTTTATTAGATCGGGTTATAGCAGCTAGCTAGTATATATAGTTTAGGGTTATGTGTTTTAATTAAGTAGGGTTGATTAGCTAGGGTTAGTTACATATATATGGTTTAGGGTTAATGCACGACACATTTAATTTTATTAGAGGATCACGAGGCACCCATGACCCGCTCGATCGATGCACAATTAAGTGTCGTTGGCCTATACAGAGGGTTTAATTGGGGTTTAGGATTAGCTAGGGTTTAGGGTTAGGGTTAGGGTTAGGGTTAGGGTATGTTTAGGGTCTAGGGTTTAGGGTTTAGTGTTTAGGGTGTTTAGGGTTTAGGGATTAGGGATTTTAAGGTTTTAGGGTTGTTTAAGGTTTAGGGATCATCGATCGAGTGCGCACACACATTATATTATTAGAGGCACCCGCGCCTTTACGCATAAATTGCATGCATATATATGTGTGTTTTTTGGGCCACCAACGATATATAGATGATCGAGAGAGAGAGAGAGAGATTGAAATCCCCAAGAATATGTTCAAATATACATTAAAATATATGCACGAATGCATTGTAGGCCATGCATGCACACTAATTATATATATATATATTATGAGGCAACTTAATCAAATGTGTTTTCATTCGAGAGAACTTGTCAAAGTTCAAGTTAATTAATTTATCACGATAATTATATAATTAATTAATGAATCTCATGGATATGTTATACAACATGATCGATATAGGCCATGTATATTTTAATTGGTGTTAATCTACGGTTTGCTAGCTAGCTGCTATATATAGAGCATGTTTTTATTAGATCGGGTTATATCTAGTATAGTTTAGGGTTATGTGTTTTAATTAAGTAGGGTTGATTAGCTAGGGTTAGTTACATATATATGGTTTATGGTTAATGCATGGCACATTTAATTTTATTAGAGGATCGCGAGGCACCCATGACCCGCTCGATCGATGCACAATTAAGTGTCGTTGGCATATACATAGGGTTTAATTGGGGTTTAGGATTAGCTAGGGTTTAGGGTTAGGGTTAGGGTACGTTTAGGGTCTAGGGTTTAGGGTTTAGTGTTTAGGGTGTTTAGGGTTTAGGGATTAGGGATTTAGGGGTTTTAGGGTTGTTTAAGGTTTAGGGATCATCGATCGAGTGCGCACACACATTATTAGAGGCACCCGCGCCTTTACGCATAAATTGCATGCATATATATATGTGTGTTTTTTGGCCACCAACGATATATAGATGATCGAGAGAGAGAGATTGAAATCCCCAAGAATATGTTCAAATATACATTAAAATATATGCACGAATGCATGGTAGGCCATGCATGCACACTAATTATATATATATATATTATGAGGCAACTTAATCAAATGTGTTTTCATTCGAGAGAACTTGTCAAAATTAAAGTTAATTAATTTATCACGATAATTATATAATTAATTAATGAATCTCAGGGATATGTTATACAACATGATCGATATAGGCCATGTATATATTAATTGGTGTTAATCTACGGTTTGCTAGCTAGCTGCTATATATAGAGCATGTTTTTATTAGATCGGGTTATAGCAGCTAGCTAGTATAGTTTAGGGTTATGTGTTTTCATTAAGTAGGGTTGATTAGCTATGGTTAGTTACATATATATGGTTTAGGGTTAATGCATGGCACATTTAATTTAATTAGAGGACCGCGAGGCACCCCTGGCCTGCTTGATGCACAATTAAGTGTCGTTGGCCTATATATAGGGTTTAATTAGGGTTTAGGGTTAGGGTTAGGGTTTAGGGTCTAGGGTTTAGTGTTTAGGGTTTAGGGATTAGGGATTAGGGTTTCAGGGTTGTATAAGGTTTAGGGATCATCGATCGAGTGCGCACACACATTATTAGAGGCACTGCGCCTTTGCGCATAAAGTGCATGCGTATAGTTTAGGGTTATTTGTTTTAATTAAGTAGGGTTTGATCAGCTAGGGTTAGTTACATATATATGGTTTAGGGTTAATGCATGGCACATTACATATAGTTTAAATCTCAAGAATGTTTATACATGATAGGCCATATGTGCAAAGGAATTTTTTTCCTCGTGAACTTGTCAAAATTCAAGTTTATCAGTGCCAATGGAAACTAGTCCAAAAAATTACATAGAGGACCAAAAGTACTAGACAATAACTAATAGAACCTGCAACTTTACAAAAAGGACCGCAAAACATATAGAAGAAAATCAATCGAGTCCTTCTGGACCGCACATCAGATCTCTGCTCCGCATCCTTTCCAGCAACTCCGTCGCCGGGGACGCACCACTTGGGACGGTGTCGCCGGTAGTCGCCAGGACGAAGGAGAAGAAGGGCCTCAAAGAACGGCATATTGGCTCGAGAAGGGTCGCTGAAAGTCCAAGATGTGCACGGGCAAGACGGATGACGCCGTCGTATGCCCCGAGCTTGTGAACTTTAGCAGCTTGACTTCCCCATTGGCCAGATCTGAAGCACTGACCAAAGCAAGCCTCACCGTTAGCGCCATCACATTGATGGCACCAGATCGGGGTTTGGCCGGCAAGATCCGCCGATTCACCATAGGCCAGATCTGAAGCCGATGACGAGATCCCCGACTCCATTGCGCCATTACGCTCATGGGAAACACTTGGATCTAAGCTTACAACAACACTATCTCCCTCCGAAACAAATTAGCTGACTCAACTTTGCTTATCTAAATATGGATGTATCCACACATGTTTTTACTCTAGATACATACACGTCTAAGGAAAGTTGAATCAATTAATTTAGTTCGGAGGGTGTACAATATACAGAGAGAAGTCGGCCTCGTCTCCGGCCGGCGAGGCCGCCGGAGAGAAGGGGGAGAGGAGCCGGGGGAGTGGGAGAGACTCGAGAGAGAAAGAGAAGAGGAAGAAATGAGAGCTCCCTGGGGAAGAACATTATTTTTGTCGTTCTGCTCGTACTGTAGCTTGAAACTGAAAATTTCGGCCACGCGCCAAATCATCCCGCCGCATCCATTCGAAAATCCCGTGACCAGTTTTACCCTTTTAACCCTGGTCCGGAAGCTACAACCCACCGACCATGGAGGGCTCATTCGGTAACAATGAAATATCTTGCCTAGATCCCGAACCCTCCCCACAGTCCCACACCCCCCCACCAACCATACGCCCCATTAGCTCAAAAAAACTCTCACAAGCCAAAGCTCGACTCTCTACAAGACTAGATCTGCTTCGCCGCCGGCATACTCCTCCACAAGCGTAGCCTTGATCGTGTTGGCTGTCCACCCACCAGATCCGCTCCCCGCCGCCCTCGTCACCGACGGATCTGCTTCACCGCCGACCTCGCCACCGACGGATCTGCTTCACCGCCGACCTCGCCACCGACGGATCTGCTTCACCGCCGACCTCGCCACCGACTACCTCGCCGCAGCGGCTGTATCAACTTCACCGAATACCTTGCCAGCCAACCAGATCTGCTTCACTAACGCCCGCTTCTACTGAAACATGGTCGATTCATCGTCTCCCGCGTTCGCCGCCGCTGGAATGCAAGTTGCCGCCCCCGTCCACCCCGCCGCAGCTTGGTTAGTACGCTGGCCCGTTAGATCGCGGTGTTTCTTTAGCCATGTTTTGTGTAGTTATTTGCGTATCTCATATGCCGTTAACTTTCTTGATGTGTTGCTTCGCATGAAGTTTGTTTAAATGTTGTACAAGACAAAAGCATTATCCGGTCGCTACCATCCTGTTCATTCTATCGACACTGTGTGCATCCACATATTTATAGCCTTGTACCCATTCATTTGCTGCCAACTGTTTTTGTACCGCATGCTATTGTCGCACCGTTTATAGTCGTGCTATGGGCATTTCCAATCTGCTTGTTCTTATACCACGTCATTAGCTCACCGCTAGCTGTTTTCTCGTGTCTGCTATTCTCACACTGCTTTTATAATCATGCTATGTGCATTTCCAATCTGCTTGCTCTTATACCTCGTCTTTAGCTTATATAGTTATTGCTGCGTGCATGTCTGGTCTTTGTATTATCGTAGATCGACTTGTCAATGTTATTTTTCCTTGGGATTGATCATGCGAACCACTTATTAGAACATCCAACATTAACAAATGGGACGCTAGGTAAGGTTGGAATCTGAGTTCGTGGTTGGTAATTTTGGCGCTTTACTTCGTTATTATCTATAACCTATATGCATTGTTCCTTATGCAAGAGATTAACACTTGGAACCCTGCCATAGCAATGCCATTCATGCTTTACTATGTTTCTGCCTATTTGATATGCTTGTCTTGGAGAAACTTCGAGGGTGATTTGAACCTGACATTTGGTCATTCTTAATGCCGCTTACTTTATGTGTAAAACCTTGGCATTACCCTACTCTCCATCTGAATGTATGAAATTCGTATCTCATGCAAAGCAACATCTAGTTGGTTTTAATTTGATATCTGGTAACTATTGGCTTATTCATTTGGCAGCTCAAGTTTTTTGTTATTTGAAACCAGCTGACTTGGTCTTAAATGTGATATCTAAACACAGATTAAGGACAATGGAGCAGGAGGATTAGCATTTCACTTGATGGCTGAACCTAAAATGATAGGCATGTTGACCACGACTAGTGCACGCAAGAGAAGGACCTGCAGTGAGCCAAAGATGTGCTTAGTACATGCATCTTATCTTATCTTGTGCTTATTTCTCGCTACATGTCGTTATCTGATCTCTACATTGCGTAATACATGTTTGAATAGTTAATTGTTGTAACTATGTTTACAATGTTACTGAATGCTGTTTTAATGAAGCAGTCATCATTAGAAGATAGTCGCCAAAAAAGGATCCGTAGCGACTTGCAACATTATGATGTAAGTTTGTGCTTAGTACAAGTTCCATACATGTCTTATTTATGCAACTTGTTATTATCTTATATCTACATTGCATAATAAATGTTTGCATAGTTCATCGTTTAACTCTTTTTGCATTATTATCAGAATGCAGTTGTGATGAAGCAATCTTCATTAACTGTGAGGCCCACAAAAAGTTCTGATCTTTCTTCTGATGCATCTTCTCATAGCCGTCAACCTAGACCATTTCTTTCATCAGACAGTAAATATCTCAAGGCTGTACTTTATAAAAGACATGGTATTGCTGCTTTAAGATCTGTAGCTGATATGTTGACAAAGAGTACACAAGATTCAATCAAGGCGATTGCCAAATGTCAACCTGTTATTGATGATGCTAATAGAAGTCCTCAATGATTCTATGTAATTTTTTTATTTGGGCACATTAATTGCCTTGTAATTTTCCTATTTGTTTTATTTGTGTATGTAATTGTGTGTATCATTGAAATCAGATTTTAGGCTCATGAAATTTAATGCAAGTTGACTAGTCAAACAAGTAGGGCCCTACAACAGATTGGGCCGGCCCACTTACAGTAGTGTGGGACCCACTTTCATTTTGGGCCGGCCCACTTCTTTAGTAGGCCGGCCCGGTTACACGATAGTGGGCTCCACATGCTTATTGGGCCGGCCCACTTGCTCTATGATGGTCCCACATGGTAAATGGGCCGGCCCTTTAATAGGAAGGTGGGACCCACCTGTGTTTTGACCCGGCCCACTATCTTGTTGGGCCGGCCCACTTTCTAGATGGTGGACCCCACATACCAAATGGGCCGGCCCACTTTCTATATGGTGGACCCCACACACCAAATGGGCCGGCCCTTTAATAGGATGGTGGGACCCACCTGTGTTTTGGCCCGGCCCACTATCTCGTTGGGCCGGCCCACTTTCTACATGGTGGACCCCACATACCAAATGGGCCGGCCCATTAACAGGAATGTGGGACCCACATGTGTTTTTGGCCCGGCCCACTATCTTGGTGGGCCAGCCCACTTGCTATATTGTGGACCCCACATACTAAATGGGCCGGCCCTTTAACAGGAAGATGGGTCCCACCTGTGTTTTTGGCCCGGCCCACTATCTTGTTGGGCCGGCCCACTTGATATATGGTGGACCCCACACACTAAATGGGCCGGCCCTTTAACAGGAAAGTGGGACCCACCTGTGTTTTTGGCCCGGCCCACTAGCTTGTTGGGCCGGCCCACTTGCTATACGGTGGACCCCACACACTAAATGGGCCGGCCTTTTAACAGGCAAGTGGGACCCACCTGTGTTTTTGGCCCGGCCCACTTGCTTCTTGGGCCGGCCCAGTTGCTGTAAGGTGGACCCCACATGTTAAATGGGCCGGCCCATTTAAGTTTTGACCAGTCAACCTTAGAGGTTAGGCCCGGCCCACGTAACTAATGGACCGGCCCAGCTATATAGTTGACCGGTCAAACTATGTCATCTGGCCCGGCCCGCTTAAGACGTGGCAGGCCTCGTGTGGGCCTACCATCTACCACGGGGTTTCAGCCGGTTAACGCCGTTAATCGCAAGCTAACGGCGTCGCCACGTGTCGGTTGCATGACGTCGGCGATCAACGGGCTCCCGAAAACACTTCCGCAACGGTCCGATTTTCCGTGGCGGAAGGGCGCCCAAGCGCGACGGACCGAAAAAATCGTCGTTGGACTTTGCCTGACGCAGTTTCCACAACGGAACCCATATCGTCGGGTTAGGCCCATAGGCGACGAAAAATACCCCTTTGCGGACGATTTTGAGACGTTGTCTATCAGAACTTTTCTTGTAGTGACACCTTCCAAGCAACCTTCCATACAAAGTCGCATGAAGCAAACGGTATCCTCCACCGCCTCCTCTAAGGCCTCTACGGGACCCTCCAATGTCACTTGCTTCAAGTGTGGCACCCAAGGCCACAAGTCCTTTGAGTGCAAGAACACCAAAGTCATGATCACTATGGAGAATGGTGACATAGAAACGCTAAGTGAAGGTGAATATGAAGCCCTAGTGCAAGCCGCCGTTGCTAATGAGGAAGACTATGATGAAGAAAGTGGAGAAGACCCTCTCTTATGCACACATGATCCAAGCCCTTCTCTTGTGGTCACTCGAGTGCTCACCACTCAACCCCAAGCTATGGAAGACCAAAGATGCAACATCTTCCAAACACGTGCCGGCATTGGTGGCAAGTCAATCAAGGTCATCATCGATGGTGGGAGTTGCCACAACTTGGCAAGCACCGAGCTATGTGAGAAGCTCAACCTCACGCTTCGCAAACATCCTCATCCATACCATGTCCAATGGTTGAGTGACAAGGGCAATGTCAAGATTCAACACACCGTCACCGTCAACTTCAAGATAGGACCCTATGAAGACACCGTCGAGTGTGACGTGGTGCCTATGACCGTGTGCCACATGTTGCTTGGCCGCCCATGGCAATTTGACAAGAAGGCCATACATGATGGTTTCTCCAATGCATACACCTTCAAGGTCAAGGACAAGAAGTTCGAGCTTCGCCCAATGACTCCTAGCCAAATCATCGCCGACAATGCGAAGGTTTTAGCGAGGGCACAACACCACATCCACCATAGTGAGTTGAGAGGAGAGGGAGCTACCCACCAAAAAGAGAGTGAGCGCCACCACCCACATATGAGTGAGAGAAAGAGTGTCCTCCTAACCACCAAAAGCGAGTGGAGAGAAGTGAAAGACAACCCATCCACCACCATACACTACGTGCTCATTTGCAAGGGCCTCTCGTCGGAGACTAACGACTTAACCAACATTCCTTCGTCTTTGTTGTCTCTTTTGAAGGAGTTCCAAGACGTCTTCCCCGACGAGCTACCTCATGGACTACCACCGCTTGGGCATCGAGCATCGCATCGACCTCATACCCGGCGCTCCCCTACCAAACCGCGCCGCCTACCGCACCAACCCCGAAGATACCAAGGAGATACAATGACAAATACAAGACCTCCTCGCTAAAGGGTATGTCCGAGAAAGCCTTAGCCCTTGTGTCGTTCCCGTCATTCTTGTGCCTAAACCGGATGAGACGCAACGGATGTGTATGGATTGCCGCCCTATCAATGCCATTACCGTCCGTTATCGACATCCCATTCCGCGTTTAGATGACATGCTTGATGAATTAAGTGGTGCCACCATTTTCTCTAAGATTGATTTGCGTAGTGGCTACCACCAAATTCGCATGGCAATTGGTGATGAATGGAAGACGGCATTCAAGACCAAGCTTGGTCTCTATGAATGGCTCGTCATGCCATTTGGTCTTTCCAATGCTCCTTCCACTTTCATGCGTCTTATGAATCACATTTTGCGACCTCTCATTGGCAAGAGCGTGGTTGTTTACTTTGATGATATCCTCATCTATAGCAAAAATCTCGAGGACCATGTACAACATGTGAGAGAAGTCTTATGCATCTTGCGCCACGAGAAGCTCTTTGCCAACCTTCCAAAATGCCATTTCGCTCAAAACAAATTGGTTTTTCTTGGTTTTGTGGTTTCCGCCAACGGGATTGAAGTTGATTCTTCCAAAGTTGAGGCCATACACAATTGGCCCACTCCCACAAATGTTGGCCAAGTTCGAAGCTTCCATGGACTTGCCGGATTTTACCGCCGCTTTGTGAAAGATTTCAGCACCATTGCTTGCCCTTTAAACGAGCTTACAAAAAAGAATGTTCCGTTCGTTTGGGGCAAAGCACAACAAAAAGCGTTTGATGAATTGAAAAAGAGACTCACCGAGGCACCACTACTTGCTCTTCCCGATTTTGCCAAAACATTTGAGATAGAATGCGATGCGAGTGGCCTTGGAATCGGTGGTGTTCTCATGCAAAATGGAAAACCCGTGGCATACTATAGCGAGAAGTTGGATGGCGCACGCCTCAACTATCCTATATATGACAAGGAGCTTTATGCTTTGGTTCGTGTTCTTGAAGTTTGGCAACATTACCTTTGGCCAAAAGAGTTTGTCATCCACTCGGATCATGAGTCCTTGAAGTATTTGAAAAGTCAACACAATTTGAACAAGAGACATGCTAAGTGGGTTGAGTTCATAGAGTCCTTCCCTTATGTAATCAAATACAAAAAGGGCAAGGAAAATGTGGTTGCGGATGCACTTTCCCGCAAGATTACTCTTCTACTCACCCGCTTGGAGTTTCACATTTTGGGTCTTGAGGAGATCAAAGAACTTTACCCTTCCGACGCTTTCTTTGGTCCAATCTTTGCCAAGTGTTCCGTTGACCACGGATTTGATGATTTCTATTTGCATGATGGCTACTTGTTTAAAGCTAACAAGATTTGCATTCCCGAGTCTTCTCTTCGTAAGTTGCTTTTGCAAGAGTCACATGGAGGTGGTCTCATGGGTCACTTTGGACGAGAGAAGACATATGCCATGCTCTCAACCCACTACTATTGGCCAAGAATGTACCGCGACGTGGAACGCCTTTGCCGCCGGTGTACAACATGCTTACAAGCTAAGTCTACTTCCAATCCCCATGGTCTTTACATACCTTTACCCATTCCATATGCACCTTGGTCGGACATAAGCATGGACTTTGTACTTGGCTTACCACGCACAAAACATGGTCATGACTCAATATTTGTGGTAGTGGATAGGTTCTCTAAAATGGCTCATTTCATACCATGTCATAAGAGCGATGATGCTTCACACATTGCTTCGTTGTTTTTCAGGGAAGTGGTTCGCCTACACGGAATACCGGCAAGCATTGTGTCGGATCGAGACGTCACGTTCATGAGTTACCTATGGAAGTCGCTCATGGCGAAGTTTGGAGTGAAGCTCTTGTTCTCATCGTCCTCGCACCCGCAAACCGATGGACAAACCGAAGTGGTCAATCGAAGCCTCTCCACACTCCTCCGCACACTTGTGAAGACAAATTTGAAGTCATGGGAAGATTGCCTACCCCACGCGGAGTTCGCCTACAATCGAGCCAAGCACTCCACAACCGCAAGGAGTCCCTTCATGGTCGTCTACGGATTCGAACCTCCAACGGCACTCGACATCCTCCCACTACCTCTTCATGAAAGAACGAACATGGACTTCGACGAGCGCACCACCGCCATGAAGAAACTACATGAAGAGACAAGAGCAACCATACAAGAGCATGTACTTCGCCAAGCTAACCGCCTAAACGCCAAGAAAAAGGAACGCGTGTTTGAAGAAGGAGACCTCGTTTGGATCCACCTAAGGAAAGAAAGGTTTCCGCAAGAACGCAACTCCAAGCTCAAGCCAAGAGGAGATGGTCCTTTCAAGGTCCTCAAGCGCATCAACAACAACGCCTACGTCATCGACATACCAACATCCAAGTACTTGGTGAGCAACACTTTCAACATCTCGGATCTCTCACCCTATCATGGAGATGAGGAGGAACAAGAGTCGAGGACGACTCTCTCCCCAAGGGGGAGATGATGCGGGGTGGCCTTCGGACACCTCCCACCAAGACCAACAAGTCCCCCAAGCGGACCAATGACAAGGGCTCGAGTTAAAGCTCTACACGACAAGGTGAACTCGCTCCTCACTTCCCTCGACCTAGATACCCCATTGGATGGAATGCTACCTCATGCCGAAACCCTTTGTGTCATTAGGTACGTGGAGCATCAAGACCACGGAGGACAAGACGTCATGGTCAAGGGAAGGAGAGGAGCAATGATCGAGAAGATGAACATGGAGCCGGACCCGAAGTCGCCCCAAGAACGCAAGGAAGAGACGATGAGCGGCCGGTCCAGATCCGGCTCGACCGGACGCTCGACCGGCCACCCGGCTCGAGAATCCGGTCGACCGGACGCTGGCTGGCCACCGGTCCCCAACCGGCCACCAACCGTGCCATCCGGACGACTTCCGGGGCTTCAGACCTCGCTCGGTATCGCCCGGCTCCAGATCCGGTCACCGACCGGACGACCCGGTCCCAGGTCCGGTCCAACCGGACTCCTGACCGGCCTGCACGACTGAAGACTACTTTTCGGCCCGAAACGTTTTCCTTTGTGCCTTTTCAGCCCGTGTCGCCTTGTACCGCTATATAAGCACCTTGGACACCCCTTTTTCCCCTTAGACTTGTTTAGAACTCAAACCTAACTTTGAGCTTAGTCTCCCTTGGGTATCATCCCTCTGTAATCAAGGTAACCCTTGTGGATGTATGGATTTGGTAATGTGAGATTCTAGTGTTTCACACTCTCTCTCCCACTCTTTGATTCGTCCTTCCCACCGGTCTCTCCTCTCGGAATTCTACCTCGAGTCTCTTCCGGGCGGATTCTATTGGCACGGTCCATCGAGCCGTGAGGGTAAGCATCGATTGTATCGGGTTGGTGTGTGTGGATCTTCGTGTGTTCTTCGTGTTCTTAGTGTTCTTCCGCCTCTCCCCCTCTTTCCCCCTTGATTCCTTGGGTCATTCGCGAGATCGGGCCACAATCGGGGTCTCAGACCACATCATAGGGTCCAAAGGCTTGTCTCAATGTTGATATCTTCCGTTCCATCTTCATTTGTTCAATATGGTAGGAGCTGGTCGAGCATGGCCTCGCACTCCTCCAAAAGTTGGTACATGAGGTCAGTGTTGAAGAAAGGCTGAAGCAGCACATTTTGAATTAAGGAGAGACGGATAAGGACCCCTGTTCTCTTGTCATACTTCTTGAGGATGTTGACCAGTCCTGTAATGGCAAAAGGAAACATAAGCATCATAGATAATGAAAAATAAAAGGAATTAATTGGGGCTCCATAATAGCTTAGACAGAGTATAGTGACACATGAGCATAGGTAGCCAGAACAGTAGAAGGTTTGACATATTTCAAATGGCATACACATTCACGTTCATATATCACCTATTTTCGCGAAGTTCTCCTGAGAAGGTTTTTGACATCTCTATTAAGCATGTTATTAGGTACACTTTCAGCATAGGTAGACCTGGAGCTGCATGCAGATTTCTAACCTAACTGGCTTGATGGTGTTGTGAGTTTCCGGCAAACACCGGCGGCTGGCAGTGTACAGTCCATCACGGTGTGGAAAGAATCCAGCTGACGGGCATGAAGGAAACTACCTGGGTAGACACACTGTTTTATTCGTAGATCACATCTACAGATTTTGCACTAGGAAAGATCCATTATACTCAAAAAAATTCGAGACAGACATGTATTTAGCTGCATATGCAGATTTCTAACCCTGTGTGGCTTTGCCGGGTTGCACGTTTGCGGAAAGGGCCGGCCAGCACGCAGGGTGCAATAAGGTGCATCACGCTTACAGGATGCAGCACTAGGAATGGATGAGACATTCTTTTTCAGGGAATCAGGCATGTAAAGGAGGAAACTGCAAGTGTAGGCTCAAAGTGTTTTTTGCAGATGTACTCAGAATGATACTTAATTATTAGCACACTTGTTTGTCGAAGCTGAATTAGCATCTTTGTGCAACTACTTTTGCAGGATTGTATCATATTGTTGGAGTCATACCTACATTCATCAGTCGGAAATTATTGGATGTAGTGATACAGGTAATGAGACGTTGTATCATGATTGTCTGATAACTTGATGTGCAGTTTTTACAAAAATTTAGCAACTGATTGCTTGGCTACTTGATGTACATTACGTCTAGAAATAATTAGTTTGGTAATGTAATACTGCAGTTTTACTAAAAAGAATAGTTGTATGCATCAATTCCTAGATGAATTTTCCTGGAAATCAAGTACTAACCTCCGTCTATAAAAGAATGTCTCAACTTATGACAAATTTGAATGTATCTAGATACTAAAATGGGTCTAGATACATTCAAATTTTAATAAAGTTGGGACATCTATTTATAGACGGAGGGAGTATATATTATCAATGTGTCATGAGCAAATAATCCATACTTCAGTAATGTTCTGCATGGACCAATTTAGCAAATTTAATTGAGCTAAATTAACATCTTTTGTTAATCTTCAGCATATTATGGCAGATGGGAAAATCTACACTATCAACATGTACTTAAGGGGATTAATGGAAATTAAATTTTCAAATTCAATGTATGATTCCTTTATGTGCAGATTTGATGAGCTGTTTCAACATCGCAATGGAAGGTCTCACTGGTTTCTGAAACAAAATTACATATCTTTTTGAGCCATATCATAATTAGATCTTAGTCAACTTTTTGAACCAGCAAATGTTCAACTTAATTACTCACTATGGTCATCTAGATTACCTGCTTCACTCCTAACTGCAGTTGTTGTTCGCAGTTGTTGTTCAGTAATCATCTATAAGTAATTACCCTGTTTACCTATCACTATATATTACATAAATAATATGTTCTCTGGCTCACATATATATGATTTCTGGAGTACATGTGCACAAACTTTTTTGTTTGTAAACAACTTGAAGAATTATGTTCACTGTGACATCATGATGAAACTGTGCTAAAACAAGCATTTACATATGTCAGTATTCCACACATGTAAACACAATGTCTTCTTACATGCGAGTTTAACATTTATGTGTTGCAGGGCATAATGTATGTTTGATTTATAGGTGCAAAAGATCATTTCTACATAGTCGTACATTGGAAGATATGTTAAATGATTTGCACTATTATTAATCATGAAGAAAAAGACATGCATTTCAAGCTGACCAAATATATGATGAATAAAATGCCCCATACCTCATCCGATGATTATGCATGCTTAATCAATTGGGTTGCAACAACCTTTGTGCGTGAATCATGAACCTCCGACGAGTCATCACCCCCATAGAAAACCCCAGATTCCAAGGCAACCTCTGTGTTGATGATTTTTGCGAATATGTCTTGGATGCATGTAAACTCTGTCTTCCGTTCAAATGGATTGTGGAACTAACCTCTGTGTAATGCTTAAAGTGTGCCATAAATAGAGATCATGTATCGACCCACACAAAGAGCAAGCACCTTAAGCAATAGAAAGATTGGCACACTAATGCACATGGCAGATCACATTATGATTGACAAACTGCCATCTACCACCATGCCTTTAGGCAACTCCAATTTGCTAATCACCTTATAAATTGATCATGTGATAGATCTGGGTAGACGGTTGAAGTGCAGCTTTGGACATGTACATAATCATGGCTTCCAACAAAAGATAGATGATATGGGTGAGTTGGAAGTTTCTGTTCATTGCAAGGCACAGGATAACATCAACATTGTCAAACAAAAGGTAAAAACTGTACTAAAGCAAAGTCATTCTTATGATCAGGATAGAGGGCATTCGGTGGCAAGAGAAAAACTGGCTTCTTCTTAAGTACGAACCAAGCTGCAACCTTGACATGGGTGTCAAAATCTTCAATGGCCAGCCAAAGTTATCGGCATAGATATCCAAACTGAAGAAATGCTACTATTTATTATTTCAAATCCAGTGAAATTATATATAAAATATGACAAAGAAACAGTTTCGTAACTTCAAAACCACTGCATGTATATGTCTGCTGCTGTTGTATATATATATAGTATAGCAAGAGCATCTTGTTTCTATTGGCATTTCTTACGTGAAATTTTACTACAGTATGAAATTGTTATTTTTATTAGTCAAGACAGGCGTGCCATATTAAGCATGTTCGATCAGAAAGTGACGACTATAACTGCAATTTGCAGCCACCTTAAGCATGATTCGAGCAGCGAACAAAACATATGTAAAAAGATACCATCGCTCTAGTCAAGATGTGTATGAAACTAAATACAAAGCACACAGGGCGATATACGTGAGCATTTCCCTTTCTAACAGCCTCTAGTATATCTTTCATCTTTGACTATATCTTTCTGCCTTTCTGGTACATGACAACGACAATTATACAACAAGAAATTACGAGCTAGTACCTTGGAAGCCTTCTGATATTTTAGTTCTTTGAATAGGCATGCATATTATAAGGAAGAACGGACAATATCTGTACCAATCTATAGCAATACGGGAAATTCAGGACGAGTAAGTGTTGGAACGGCGTCCGATATATTCAGAGGTAATCTGGGTTAGAGGAGGATGTGGACGATGCCAGGCAGAAGGTGCAGGGCGCTGGCGTCGTCGCTTCAGGCAGATGCGTCCTTGGGTGGCGGCGTCCTCGCGTCGAGTGAACGGGCGCGGCGTTGGAGATGCATGGCGGAGCCGAGGTCTGGGGATGCAGGGCGGCGTCCTAGGGCAGCGGAGTTGGGGATGCAGGGCCACGCGTGGCTTTGGGCGTCGCTCGCGTATGGGCAGTGCGTCCTCGCGTAGGGCGGCGACGCTGGAGTGGGCTGGCGGCGCGGTGGCGCTGGAGTGGACCGGCGGCCGGCGGCCGGCGCGGGAGTTGGGACCGGGAGAACAGCGGCGGCGGTTGGGGATTGGGATTTGGGAGTGCTCGGGGTACTGACCTGAGGTGACCTCGGCTAAAAGATTATGGCCAAGTCCCTGCTAGTTAGTTATTGCAGTAGCGTTTTCTACTAGGGCCGGCCCAGGGAGCAAGCTAGTGGAAAATGCCAGCCCAGGAAGGAGGCGTGCGGGAAAATACCGGCCCATCATCAGTGACAGGCTCTTTTCTAGATTATGGGCCTGTTTGGTTCCCAACCACACTTTGCCAAGCCTAACTTTGGCAAGTGTGGCAGCCACAAAAGTGTGGCTAGGATTTTGGAAGCCACAAAGTGTGGCAAAAGTTGGCAAAAATTCAGTCAATGACAAGTGGGCCATATGGATAGTGAAGTGTGGCAGCTCCAAAGTGTGGCAAAAACCAAACACATGCCAAATTGCCAAACTTTGGCTTGGCAAAGTGTGGCTGGGAACCAAACAGGTCCTATTATTTTCCCTCCCGACCAGCGTCCAGAAATACTAGATGGGTAGCGCGCTTCGCCGCGCCGTCTGACAAGCCTTGTCACATGGTCTGGTCTATGTGGTTCACCTGTACGGGTTCAATTTGTTATTTTTTTCATGATGTAGACATTGTGTTAGTGAAGTGACATTGATGGTGTAGACATTGTGTTAGTGAAGTGACATTGATGGGGCAGCGGCGGTCATTGCACGACATCCACTGTACCATGTTAGAGCTGCAATTATGTTCCAACCCATGCAGATAAATGTTATTTCTGCCGCTTGGCAGCTGAATATGCCAAGCTGAATATGCGTCAACCTGACAGATTTGAATGAGTATAATCATAAGAACTACTTCCTCTGTTTTAAAATAAGTTTCACAAATTTATCTAGATTTGTATGTGTCTACCATTAAAACACGTTAGATACAAATTTACAAAACTTATAGAACGGAGATAGATAGATAAATCACGGAGAATCAGAGCATCTCTCATGATTTTCACACAAACATCGCAATACAAATTTGCACACTTATAGAACGAAAGTAGATAGATATATAAATCGCACAGAATTAGAGCATCTCTCGTGATTTTCACTGCACCAGACATCGCAAATGTCCACGCTACAAAAACTACCCCATTCGTGTATCCATTTCAACCAGTACCACACCAGAAATACATAGCGTCACACATACCCACGGCACTTGCACCTACTCCACAGCCTACTGCAAAAGGGCAACCACCACGACCACCCCACCCAGAGCCAGCTTCTTTTTCATACAGCAAAACACCAGCTTCTTTTTCGTATGCAGAACATCAGGCTACTGAACGTGCCTACAGCAGCTGCCCAACCAGGACAACCACGGCGCAGGAAGAAAGGGCACATTAAAGAACGCAGGATTTGCCTACCACGCAGACTACCAGAAGAAGCCTAGCGTGCCAGCAAGCTCTTCCTGCCCCAACGCCGCTGTCAACCTGGTGGTGACCTCGTTTATCCTGTCTAGTCTGCGCCCCGAAAGAGCATGCACCTATCAATCATCTGGCAAGTTCAGTGGTAGCACTCGCAAGACCCAAGTTAGCATAAGCCACAGAGCAGAGCTCCTCTGCATGTGCCACAGATGGAGATCAAATCATCGATGGAGACCAGCCCCGGCTCCAGCAAACCAAGCCTTCTCAACTGCATGCTGCTTCTTGCCAATGCAGTCTGAACAACGGACCAGAGCTGGACCGCCTGTCGGCGCATCCAGATGGCGCGTCTCCATTTGGCGTCACCGACAGCCACACCACACCACCACTGTACAGCACGAATGAGGCCCACGGCCACATCCTCCTCTGCCTGAGATGCACTCCCAACCACCCAGCTCCTGGAACACAGCTGGCACCTCACAGGAACACGACTCTGCACCGCTGACACAAAGCCACCAGACTCCCAGTAGGCACGGTACCTTGCGTCTGTGCCATAGCTCTCAACATAGCTTATCTAAGCATCAGGCCCTCCACAATGTAGGCGGTGCCCAAAATCTGAATGGAGCAGTGATCCCCTGACAAAAATATTTGGGAACCGATGGCACAGCGTGGTGGATTCCTGTAAAACTGTTGTAGGACCCACGCCAGCATAAAAGAATGGACTGAGACCAACCTTTTCTCTTCGTAGCTATCGTGGATGTTGCATGGCCAGGTAATGATTCATAAAGGAGCGATGCTGCTGCTTGCCAGTTCATTGATATGATATTTTATTAGCTGATGAGTTGAGGCATCGGTGCTTCTTCTTGCTCCGATTCCCTGAAAATATTTTGAGGCACCGTCTGAGCAATGTAGGGAACCGGCACTCGATGCCTCAAAATTGGTTTGGGCACCGATAAATTGCAACGTTGTGGAAGGCCTCATACAGCCCGAAATATGTGCCACGATATGGTCTTCTGCACGCAACAACGTCATATCAGCAAAGGAAGCACACGCAAACAAAATGAAAAACCAGAAATCCCTGATCAACCATGCTTCAGGTGGAGGCCAACACTTACCATCCTTGGACGCCTCCATCGCGTTGACTGGAAGAAATACTATAAGTCTGTAATAGTTAATCTCGTTCAGTTTTTTTTAAGAAACAACGTACTTATCAGGTAAAATTGGTATCTTCAGGAGCAGGAGAAGTTGTAATGAACAAACAATATTCATCATTAATTGACACATATTTTTAGGCTAACATAACCTCTTGAGACAAAGGATAGTGCAAAGGACTTCACCGATGATGACATTAGAAATTCTCTAAAGCCATATCGAATGGCAACAATTTCGTTGTAAGGGCAACAACATAAGCTATACCAGGATATGATACCATTATGCAGCCAAGTGTAGTCATGCTGAGTGCTGAGGATAATGAGAAAGAAGAGAGAACAGAGTGACTCTGCAATGATTGGTTGGGAATCAGTTAATGATATACAGATTCAGGAGTGTTCCTGTAGTGCAAAATGCAGGCTGGCATTAGATAGTGTAATTCACATATTTCAAAAAATAATCAAATACTACATACATATAAGTATTAGCTCAACATGCAAATGAATGAACAGTGTATGAGAATCGTGGAACCCAAATGGCATGAACATTTTTCATATTGCATATAAGCCATTAACCAGCTATACATATCAAAGAAAAATCCTATAACTATATTTTTTAAGCGCACAACCTCACCGAACTAATTCAAATATATCAGACATTCAAAAGTAAATCATAAGAATACATGGAGTGAATAATGCAAAATCCCTCTCAGCAACATCAAATGCAAAAGAGGCAGCCTACTAAATCCTAACATGCAGTGATACCTCAAGTGCTTTGGAAAATGCCAAGTACAAACTTTCTCAAATCAGAGCGTAAATAGGACTCTCAAATATGCCACCCAGAGCACTTAAGACCCATGGCAAAGACAATCACAAAGGTGGCACCCACCAATGAAATAGAATCATGGAACCAACCATTCTATACATATCACAGGAAACGCCTATAACAAAGTTTCCCTAGATAAGGAGCTAGGCAATAGTTATAATGATTATGAGTCACAATATATTAGCTTGACATTCAGTTCACAGTGTCTGCATTGGCTCAAAGTTCAACACATATATCACACGGCAAGGATGTATTCTGCGTAATATATATAAAGTTAGTAAATACTAAATAAATGTGGCTCTAAAATGAAGTTATAACAAAACACCAACACAAAGCCTGTATGACCACAACCAAACATACATATAGGAATCACCTCTATGTCTATGACCGTTAATGCCATAGCCTATCATGTACGTCTACATGGAAATATTTTGTTATAGGCGTTTCATCTGAGCAAAACTAATGCATCGTCACAACAGTTACTTTCCTTTCAACATGATTCCTGCAACCAAATTGCTTCAAAACACTCACATAAAAGAAAATAATCTCAGTCGGAGAAACAAATAAAAGAAACGCAGATAAGGAAAATTGTCATTATGTTGTTCTTGTTGTTTTTATGACACATCTCTGTAGGATAACAACAAAAACAATTATAGACTAATTTGCCATTGTGGAGTCTCACTGGTTGGGGACAGCAGTATCATTGGTTGGGAAAATTCACGACAAGTGTGATAATCTAGGAGTACAAAACTATCTTCGCGCATGTGTTGCACTAACATGTGCCAAGAATAATTAGTGATAATGGTGTCAATCTTCTGCGGCTAATGAAATGCAAACATTATAATCTAATAAATGATTGAAGCGCATTAAAGCATCAAATGAACATGCTTTTAAAAAATGTGTCGATGAGAAGCTAATGTTATAGGCAGAGTTCAGGTCTACATGTTGTAAACATAGTAAGATCTACATGCTAATACTATGTCCTGTAGGCATCAGTAATCGTTTTGAATATTGTTGTGGACATTTCTCTGTTGTTCACCTGCAGCATGTTTGCCTAACCATACTGCTTGGAAGGGTTAACTTGTCAATAAGAATTGTATACTTCACATTTTTTTATTTAAAAGAGCAGTCAATTGGCAGTCATAGTTAAAAGAGCACATGGATATTCCAGTGAGAAAGTGAGATAAATTAAAAGAGGATAGTCATAGTTACTACTCACAAATGATAACAGCTGGAATTGGCACTTAGCAGAGAGTGGTGTATGAGCTCAAAATATATCACCATGAACAGCTTAATTTAGTTAGCCGTTAGCCTTCAACCTGGAGAGGTAAAATAGTTATCATCAGTACATATCTTTTATTTTCTTATTTAGTCAGTTCAAAGTTTCAGATTGAGATGTGCTGGGTCTGGCTTCCAGTTTTCCCAAGAGCATGCGAAACTATGAAGAGCTAGCTAGTTACAGGGAAGTTGCTTATATAAAACTCTCACCTGCTCGCCTGAAGAGTTTGTGTGATGCTTACAAACTGGCATCTTCAGTCAAGTGAAAATTCATTATCGATTACTCGGAGTTTCAGTGCAAATTCAGAATACTAAGAATATCATCATAGATTGACTGTCCTCAAGTATTCTCAGATAAGGAAATACTCAAGCTGGGGCAGCAATGTTTCATTTTCATTTACTGGCGAACAAAATAAAATGGTGTTTCAGCTCTCGTAAACAAGTATCTGAAATCCCAATCTCTAGCAGCAAGATGCATGTTGCATAACACCTCGTAATGATGCAGATTCAAGTAGTTGAGATGTACGTCCATGTTCTTTGGCTCTTGACTGCTACAATAATATATACAATTATTCAGTTATGTACACAGAAAGAAAGGAAGAACAGAAATGGAATATCTAGATAGCTAATTCAATTTAGCCTCTTCAGACTATATTGTATTAGTACTAATTAGTGGGATGATCATGCAAACTAACTTGGGGTGACCATCATTGAAATATTCTATCTACCCCAATGGATTAGTGGCAGATTACTTAAGAATACTGGATACATCTCCTCTCTTCCGTATTTGTTACCAGGATTATGCATCATATCAGATAGGATAGGATGGTTATCTTTGAAGCATGCAAATACAGGAACCGCAATATCACACATACCTGCAGCTTGCGCCTCATCAGCTTCGTCCACCTCCTTCCTCGGCTCAACGAAAGGCCCAGCCTGGGTAGTAAGTGTCGGTGGACGGCTGGGCTCACAACACCACTGGATTCAGCACCGCCGCACGCAGATCCGGCGATTTCTCGCTAATTCGGACAAAAAAAGGAGCTTTTTTTTGGAGCTGAGAGGATGCGTCGGTGGCAGTGGCGCTCGCCGGGCAGACGCCGCCGCTGGTAATCCAGAAGGCGGAGAAAGAAAGGGAAGGAGATGGAGTGCATGTCGAGAGGGGCAGGAGAAGGGGAGGGAAGGGGGAGCTGGAGTTGCCACAGAGGGAGAGGAAACCGGAGAGATGGGCGCCAGAGGCGGCCGCCATGACCTAGGTTTTGGAGGGGGCGACGGAAGAATGGAGAAGGGGGCCAAGGAGAACGTGGAGCCGGTCAGGACGACCAGGGCTGAACTTTTTTTACCAATCCGCCTAACTGGGATGAAACATACGGCGTGGATTGCTTCTTTCCCAGGATCCCACGGCTGCAAATGCGCGCGCGGAAGTGGCCTCAGCATGCTGGGTACACAACAGCCTTAATTGCTTTAAATAATGTCCAGTGACATCCATTTATATACGCCTGTCACTAGTATTTTCTACTAGTGACAGGCTTATACGTGCCTGTCAGTAATTACACTTGTTAGTGACTGGCATAATTTTGCCTGTCACTAATCATCTGGCGGCTATAAACCTTTGTCAGGTATACTGCGAAGAATGGCATGGATCGGTAGGAAATACCATTCCGGCACAATATGAGGCGGGGTGGGCATCGGATTAGCAGGTATATAATTGTCGGGATGCCCCAAAACATTAGGAGCAAAAAAAATCCAAATGGAAAAAAAGATAGCAGAAGCTACCCGACCTACAAGATCCTTTACATAAAAATTTGCAGCAGTGACAATAGGCGCCAGATAAGATGTCCGTGTCGATCATGCAAACTCGAGCGCTGGATCAACCTTGATTCCGGACAACTGGAGGAGCACCTGCTGAGGCGCGGTTTCATGCAAGACAAGCAGGCGCGGCCGACCCCATCAAATGGTGCGCATGAAGACCATGTCGAGCGAGATGACTATCATCATGAAGAAGGCTATCATCATGTCGACGGGGACTATCATCATGAAGAAGAAGTCGGCGGAGAAGATCATCATGAAGAAGAAGATGCCGGCGGAGAAGATCATCATGATGAAGAAGAAGATTCCGGCGCGACCCCGCTAATTTCGGCCTTGCGGGACTCTCATGTTCAAGATCTGCTCCTCCAGGAGACGAGCAACGATAGAGTTGCAGCTAGAGAGAGAGCCAAGCTGTCGCAAATGGAGAAAGACGGGATGACTCCGATCTTTCCTGGGTGCCGTCCGCAGGATACATGCTTGCATGTAACGCTTGATTACCTGCACATGAAGACGCAGAACAAGTGGACCGATTCCAGCTTCAGCAAGAACTTGAAATTCTGGCACGATCGTCTCCCGGAGGGGAACAGATTGCCAAGTATCGAGGAGGCAAAGAAAGTCGTGTGCCCCCTTGACCTACCGCACGAAAAATACCACGCCTGCATTAATGATTGTGTGATTTATAGGTGCAAGTACAAGGACAGAACCACATGTCCGGTGTGCGGCCACGGACGATACAAGGTTGGGAACAAGAAGGTACCTCGAAAAGTGGTATGGTACTTTCCTATCACTCCCCGTCTACAGCGGTATTTCGTGGACCCTAAGGAAGCAAAGCTCATGCAATGGCACGCGGAAAGGCAGAAGCCCGAAGAAGATCCGGAGATGGGCTATATGTTGACACACCCTTCAGACGCTGGACAGTGGGAAGCATTAGACATCGCCTTCCCTAGGTTTGGGGGCGACGCAAGGAACATCAGGCTGGGTATGAGCACCGATGGACTCAATCCGTTCGGCAACCAGAGTAGCACGCATAGCACCTGGCCTGTGTTTGTATGGCCTTACAACCTACCCCCGTGGATGTGCACCAAGCAAAGGTACATACACCTGAGTATTCTCATTCAGGGGACGAAACAACCAGGTGTCGACATGCATTTGTATCTCGGGCTGCTGAAAGATGAGTTAGACACGTTGTGGAAGACGCCACCCCGTACGTGGGAGGCCTACACTAGAACTTATTTCGATATGAGAGCCGCGTTGATCACGACGGTCACAGACTATCCTGGTTACGCATATGTATCTGCCCAGGTCGGCCACGGATTGTCGTGGTATCGCCATGACATATGCCATAGGGTGGCTAATCGAGGTGGTTCCTAGATGGTCTCACGGCGGTATCCGGATGCGGGTATGGGGACGAGTGACACGGTCGACGTACCCAGGTTCGAGGCCCTCCTGTGGAGGTAACACCTCTACTCCTGCTATGAGTGTATATGATGATCACACAATACAATGGTGCTCCTAGAGCTGTATCCGGCTACTCGGGGAGGCTAAGGTAGACGAAGGTCTCTCTCCCAGAGTAGCGCTAAGACTAGAATGAAGTGAGAATGATCGATCGTCCCCCGCACGAGGGGGGTTGGCCAGTTTATATAGGCACTGGCACTTTACATAGAAGTCCCTATAGTCTAGTGGCCGGCTTGGCCGGCTCCGGCTTCCGCTCCTTCCCGAGGCGTTGACGTCATGGAGCCGTTGAGGCGTAGTGGTACGTCCCATCCGCCTGCCTGAGTCAGCGGTATGGCGAGGAGGTGTCTCTGTCGCCATCATCCCCTGTAGCCGGTACGGACCGACGTACGCCATGATGGCCTGTCCGCCGCGTGGCACTGTTGCTCCACAGTGCCCCGCGCTTTACGGGAGGTGAGGTCAGCGTGGACCTTTGAACCCGAACCACCTACCCGGTTCCTTCTCATGCAAGGCTCGCCAGCCTTGAGTCGGTCTGGAGTATAGACCCCAGTCGGATATGGCTTGTAGAAGCCGGCCCAGCTACAGCGTTGAAGGCCGCAGCCAGGCCGACTAGGACTTAGAGCCAGCCGGCTCCCGAGGCAGCCGGCCACGGCTCCAGCCGGCTGCTCCTCAGCCGGCCTTTGCCGCCAGCCGGCCATCCTCTAGCCGGCTGCTCCGCGTCCATTGCCCTACCCGGGGTCTTCCCCCCGACATTAGCCCCCGAAGCTGGCAAGGTCCTGCGTTAAGAAGGACCTAGGCAGGTTTTCCTGGCTTTTATCCCTCGTATATATCTGGCGGCTCTTGGAGGGGCCGACTGAGAATTTTCATTCAGCCGGCTGCGCCCTCATCCGGCTCGCTTTGTCCGACTTCCTCAAGCCGGACACTTCTTTCGCTCTTGCAGCTTTTGCTTTTTTACAAGTGTTGATGATGTCCCCGTCTTGCTGAAAGGGTTGGGGGCCAGATTGAATTTAATGTCCGGCTCCGGCTTGGGCGCGCCGGAATCTCCGCCGCCTCGGGCCCTGCGCCCGACTTGACCGGTCTGACGGCCGGCTCCTGCTGCCATTTCGTCTGGTCACATCAATGTCTCCTCCGGATCCGGTGGGGTAGTGGGGGACGTGGTGTGGCCGTTTCCGGTAACCGTTGTGGTCGTCGGCGGAGTTACGGCGCAATAAATCCGGGGACGTGGCCCACGTTTGCCACTTGGAGGCCAACCGCCCGTGGCAGGCGGCTATAAATGCCGCGGGGGAGGCACCGAGGCGGCTACTCGCCCCTTTCTTCCTCCTCGCGCTCCCGCTTCGCCCCTGCTTTTCGCCCGAGCCCTTCACCACTCCGGCGCGGTTCCTCCACCGTTTCCCTGGCGAACTCCGGCGGGCAGCTGCCCCGACGTTCTTCCGCCGGGCCGTCGCCGCCGCTCCGCCAATTCGGCGTCACGGGGCCACGCGCGTCAACGGCACGCTCGTCTCCACCGCGCTCTCCTCCAGTGAGGAGCGGCTCTTCTTCGCCATTCCGTCTCTCTTGGTCTTCTTCTTCTTCCTCCTCGTCGATGGCCCAGCCGAGCGGTTCCTGGAGGGGCTCTTACATGCGCGAGGACGACATCGCGCGTCTGGTGCGCCTCCGCCGGATTCCCGCGGGGGTGGTCACGAGGGTGCCCGGCGACGAGATCGAGCCCAGGCCGGAACCCCGCGAACGTGTGGTCTTCGGGGCGCACCTCGATCGAGGGTTGGGCCTACCGGCTTCGCCCTTCTTCCGCGAGTTCTTGGACTACTTCGGCTTGCAGCCTCATCACCTGCCGGCCAACGCATGCATCCTCCTCAGCTGCTACGTGGCCTTCATGGAGGGCTACGCCGGCTTGTGGCCGGATGTCGAGTTTTGGAGCCGGCTGTTTTACATCAAGGCGCAGACGACAGACGGCCACCTGCGGACATGCGGCGCCGCCTCGATATATCCACGCACGGGCTCGCCCTTCCCGAAGATTCCGACTGTGGATTCGGTGAAGAACTGGCAGATGTCATTCTTCTATGTGCGGAATGACAGCCCAGCCTTCGACCGGCTCAACCTGCCGGAGTACAACCCGGCGCCACCAACCAGCCGGCTCAACTAGGGCCACAACGCCAAGTCGACGAACCCGTACGCAGAGGTAAATCTTCTGTGGGACTTCCTGGGGGCCAGCGTCTCAGAGGGCCGGCTGAGCGCCGAGGACCTCCTCTGCACCTACATCGAGCGCCGGGTGCTGCCGCTTCAGATGCGTGTCCACAAGATTGGGCACATGTCTGGCCGGTTTGACCCAACCCGGACGTCCAAGGTGGCGCTTACCAAGGACCAGGTCGCCCGCCGGGTGAACAACATCACCAAGGCCAACATGCCGGAGAACTGGGACTGGGGGCTGATGCCTCACGATCGAGCATCGCCGCCTGAGTTGGTAAGTTTTTGCACTTTGGCCGACTCCCGGCTTGCGGCTGCGTGGCCGACTTGCTTTTTAATGCCTTACTTTGTTTTCAGCTTTTCGACCGCCAGGGCATCGAGGACAGCGACCTGGCGCAGAAGAACTGGACGCCGGATCACGCTGATCCGGCTGACCAAGCCGGCGACCAAGCCGGCGATGATGAGCTGCCGGGGGCGCCCGACCAAGGCGGCCAAGGGGAGCACAACCCGCCGCCCTCGCCAGAGCAGCAGGAGGAGGAGGAGCCGGCGACGTCCGCTACGGGGCCGATCCCCGCGGTGCCTCTGTGCACGAGGCCGCCTGCCGCCTCGGCGACTTCTGCGCCCAAGAGGAAGAAGCGGGCCGGCGGCGGGTCCACGGCCGCGCTGGAGAGCAGGGCTAAGAAGCAGCGCCAGCTGGGGCCCAAGAAGGTTCCAGAGGCGACCGGGTGAGTCCTTTTCTTTCCTCATTGTTTTGATTCCTTTTCTTTCCTTTCTTTGTATTTATCTTCTTTTGTTTGTCCGACTAGGGCTGCCATAAAGTTTACCCAGGGCGGCGGTTCTGGGCCGGCTCCCCGCGTTGTGCCGTCGCTCCGGCGGCAGAGGGAACCGACGCCGCCGCCTTCGATGCTTGCACGCGCGTCGCCTGTCGTCATTGTGCCGCCTGCGACTACGCCGCCTTCCGCGGGGGCGTCTTCTTCGGCTGCCCCTCCTTCAGCGCCAGGCCGCGGTGCCCAGGGTGAGTCGGCCCACCGGCCCACTCTGGACGAGTTGTTTCCGCGCCGCGCTCCACTGTTGGGTCCTGCGGCCGGGGCCGGCAGGGGTGCGCCGCTGCGACCGGAGCCGGAGCCGGCGGGGCCGTGCCGCCTGCGACTGGAGTCGGCGGCGCCACGCCCAGCGTCGTGTTGGAGAAAGGCCCGGAGGGAGCGCCTCAGGCGCCGGAGATGACGGTTCCCACCGGTCCGACTGCGTCGACCGCGCCTCCTCCGGCTTCGGAGCCGCCGAGGGAGGAGCCGGCGAGGGATGAGCCGGCGCGCTCGAGGGATGCCGGTTCCCGAGCGCTGGTGAGGACAAAGGGTCCGTCGGGGCCGTCTGAAGGCCTCCACGTGGCGAAGGGCGCCCGGCTGCTGAGTGTGCCGTCTGCCTCCGACTCCAGCCTTGGCTCGGCCGGCACTATGGAGAAGGCGTGGCATCAGGCGGATGCCTGCGAGGTGATCAGTCGGGAGGGGCAGCCTGGCGTGGCGCCCATAAACATGTTCTTCTTCGGTTTCCGCGCCAGCCTTAAGGCCAAGGCCGCTGAGACCATCGCTCAGCTGGCAACGCTGGAGGATGCTGACAAGGTAGGTGTCTTATCTCGTTTTTTTGCAATTTTATTGTTATCCTGGTAGCCCTCCGAGGCATGGACCGGCTGCTCGGAGCCGGTCCGGGTTTCGCTTACACAACTGACTTTCTCTCAGAAGGTTGCGGAGCGACGCACCGTCTTGTACAACCAGGTGGTGACCAGCTACCACAAGGCCAAGATCGAGCGGGCCGCCTTGGCTCGTGAGCTGGAGGCCGTCAAGGGTAGGGTTTTCTTCCTTTTGACTTGACTTCTTTTTCCTTGATTTCATTCGGCTGATGATTTTTCTTGTCGTCTTGCAGCTGAAGCTGCTCGGGTTCCGCAGCTGGAGGCGGATCTTCGGGTCGCCCGCGCCCAGTGCGCCGAGAGCGAGGAGGCGGGCCGGGCTGCTGCCGCCAAGCTGAGGGTGGCCGAGGGCGAGCTGACGCGGCTGCGCAAGCTTGAGGCCAACCATCTCAAGGAGCTGGCCGCCCTCAAAAAGGGTGAGGAGGAGAAGGTGGAGGGCCTGTCCAAGCGGCTGGAGGAGGTGGACCGGCATCGGCTTGCACTTCGCCAAGAGGTGACCGCTAAATCTGAAGAGTTGTCGGCCACCGCCAAGCGGTGGGTGGAGGAGATTGGCAGGCTTGACCGCGGCTTGGCGGGTGAGTCCTTGTATTTTTTCTTTCCTTCCCCTTTGCCGGCTTTCGGCTGTCGGCTGCCAGTTTAGGTTGGCAGCCGGCGGCAGAAACTGATCTTTTCGCTGTCTCCATCTTCAGGCTGGGGGCAGTCGGTTCTTGCCGGCTGCCGCCAGTCTTACTTAGCTTCGGAATCTCCATCTTCAGGCTGGGGGCAGTCGGTTCTTGCCGGCTGCCGCCAGTCTTACCTAGCTTCGGAATCTCCATCTTCAGGCTGGGGGCAGTCGGTTCTTGCCGGCTGCCGCTAGTCTTACTTAGCTTCGGAATCTCCATCTTTAGGCTGGGGGCAGTCGGTTCTTGCCGGCTGCCGCCAGTCTTACTTAGCTTCGGAATCTCCATCTTCAGGCTGGGGGCAGTCGGTTCTTGCCGGCTGCCGCCAGTCTTACTTTGAAAATTTGCATTTTTCTGCCTTCGATAGGCTTCTGACTTGCTTTTTTCTTGCAGCGGCCTTCCCTGAGGCGCAGGATGCGGCGCTAGCAGCGGCCGGCAAGGCGCGGGAGGTGCGCCGGCAGGCTACTGGGGAGCAGAGCTCGGCCTGCTTCTCCATGGACGACTATCTGGCGTCCATGGCCGCCCGCGTCGAGCCCATCACGAAGCTTGGCTGGGAGCTCCGGAAGGCGGCGGAGGAGCTGATCCGGCTGTTGTGGCCGACTGAGACGCTGCCGCAGGACCTTGCCAACCTCATCAAATGGCTGGAGATGGCGCCTGACCGCTTCCACAACTGGAAGGAGTCGGCTGCACGTGCCGGAGCTGATATGGCCCTCTCCTTCGTGCTTTCTTGGTACGACGAGGTCAACCTCGACCAGCTGGAGTGTCGGCGAGCCGGCGTGGAGGAAAACCTTCCAGCGGAGAACAAGACTGCCCGGCTTGCCCGCGCCTGCGCCATCTCCGACTTCGTCGACAAGCGCATCTTCATCGAGGACCCGAACCCGCCATCTGACGACGAGGAGGAGTTCGAAGATGAGATCGAGATGGAGTCTCCGCCTGGTGCTGATCCGGCTGGTCCTCCTCCAGCCGGCGCTTAGATTTACCTGTTTTATGTAATCTTGCTTTTGCAAAGACAAGTTGTTAAATCCCCGGGATGCTAGGCGCATATGTAATTACAATATTATTATCCGTTTATGAGGGCACACTTTAATGTGTTTATTAATCAATTGTGTGCCGGCTTGCTTTCTTCCGGCTTGTTCACTCTTTCCCGTCCGCCCCACTCTTTGGCGTTGCCCTTGCCGATCGTACGTCCGACTTGCGGTCCGTCGCCGGGTCAAGAGCGTGCCGCTGGGTGAGGCCGACAGTATTTCAGTCGAACGAGCCGAGTTCGGCAATCCGGCACTTTTATGAAGAGTTGTGTAAGAATCGATTCTCTTTCACTCTTTCCCTTAGCTGTTCTTTGCGTGTCGGCTCCCTAGGCTCTTACTCCCGCCAGCCGGACAGCCGGGTTGCGGTCTGTAGCTGGTCGGAAGCCGGCTGTCGGAAACCGGATCACGTTACTGAGCCGGCCGCGTGAGAGGGTGTTAGCCAATCGGCGAAAACAGTAGAGTATGCGAAAAATTTGTCGAAATCGGCGCTCTTAGCGCTTGCCTTTTCATAGCTTACAAAAGGGGGTACAAGGGATACATACATTCCTGCTCTCAAGTGTAAAATGGTCGAAGCAACCTGACATTCCAGGGACGTTTTGTCTCCTCGTCGGTTTTGTTCGCCTTGTTTTTCTTAGCCTCTTGGGCATCTATGAGATATTAGGAATCATTGCCTACCGCCTTGCTCACGATGAAGGGACCCTCCCATGGGGATGCTAGTTTATGCTGTCCGGCTGTCCGTTGGATCAGCCGGAGCACTAGGTCTCCTTCTCGGAATGCTAAGGGCTGCACCTTCCGGCTGTGATAGCGTCGGAGGCTTTGCTGATATATGGCCGATCTGGACTGAGCCAGCAGCCGGGCCTCTTCGACCAGGTCGACTCCATCTTCACGAGCCTCTTTAGCTTCAGCTTCCGTGTAGAGCTTAATCCTTGGCGCGTCGTGCTCGATATCAGTCGGCAGGACGGCTTCGGCCCCGTATACGAGGAAAAATGGTGTGAAGCCGACGGAGCGGTTTGGCGTGGTGCGCAGACTCCAAAGCACGGAGGGCAGCTCTTCTATCCAGCAGCCGGCTGATCGCTTAAGCGGCTCCACCAGCCGGGGCCGGATGCCGGCTAGGATCAGGCCGTTTGCCTTCTCCACTTGGCCGTTGGTTTCCGGGTGCGCCACTGATGACAGGTCCATGCGGATCCCCATCTCCCCACAGTACCGTTTGAATATGCCTTCGGCGAAGTTGCTGCCGTTGTCGGTGATGATGCTGTGGGGGTAACCGTACCTCACAATAATTTCCTTGAGGAAAGTGACAGCTGTGGAGCCGTCCAGCTTCTTGATCGGCTTGGCTTCAATCCACTTGGTGAATTTGTCAATCATCACCAGGAGGTGGGTCATGCCGCCTCGGGATGTTTTGAATGGGCCCACCATGTCCAAGCCCCATACGGCAAACGGCCAGGTAATGGGGATGGTTTTCAAGGCGGAAGCCGGCGTTTGCCTTTGCTTTGCGAAGCGCTGGCAGCCGTTGCACTTCTTCACCAGTTCTTCTGCGTCTCTTAGCGCAGTCGGCCAATAAAAGCCGTGCCGGAAGGCTTTGCCTACTATGGCTCTAGAGGAGGCGTGGTGGCCGCACTCTCCCTGATGGATTTCCCGGAGGAGTTCAATCCCTTCAGCCGGCTCGACGCACCGCTGGAACACCCTACTTACGCTGCGTTTGTACAGCTGGTGGTTGATGATTGTGTAGGCCTTGGCCCTTCTCTCAATCTGCTTGGCTTGAACCCTATCATTGGGCAGCACACCATCGGTGAGGTAGGAGAGGAATTCTTGTGCCCATGATGGTACGCATTTTATCTCGAATACGCTAACCATCAGGGCCTCCATCTTTTGAGCTTCCGGGTTCGACTGCGTGGTCGCCGGGTTCGGCTGTGGAGCCGGCGGGTTTGGCTGATAAGCCCCCGACTTGGGCTGATGAGCCCCCGGGTTCGGCTGTGGAGCCGGCGGGTTCGGCTAAGAAGCCCCCGACTTTGACTGCGAAGCCCCCGGGTTTGGCTGTGGAGCCCCCGGGTCAGCCGGCACGAATATGGAATCCGAGTCCGGGGATGGTGTGATGGACGGCTTGCGCAGGTGCTGCAGGGCCACACCCGGCGGAATTGCCTGCCGGGTTGAGCCTATCTTGGACAGGGCGTCAGCCGCCTCGTTGTTGGCCCTTGGCACGTGGTGGAACTCGCAGCCCTCGAAGAAGCCGGCTAGCTGCTGAACATGGAAGCGGTATGATGCCATGTTGGCATCCTTCGCGTCCCAGTCGCCAGACGCCTGCTGGATGACCAAGTCGGAGTCGCCGAAGCAGAGGATGCAACGGACGCCTATTTCCTTGGCCAGCTTGAGCCCATGGATGAGCGCTTCATACTCCGCCACATTGTTGGATGCGGCGAAGTGGATCTGCAGGACGTAGTCCAGCCTGTCCCCCTTGGGAGAGGTGATGACGACTCCGGCTCCCAAGCCGATGCGCATCTTTGAGCCGTCAAAATGCAGCTTCCAGTGCGTGGAGTCCGGCACAGGCGGCAGGTATTGCATCTCGGCCCAGTCGACGAAGAAGTCGGCTAGGATCTGCGATTTGATGGCTGTTCTTGGCTCGTATTGGATAGAATGGGCCGCCAGCTCCAGCGCCCACTTGGCGACCCGGCCGTTGGCGTCCTTGCTGCCAATGATTTCCGCCAAGGGTGCTGTGGCCACCACCTTGATGGGGTGCTCTTGGAAGTAGTGCTTGAGCTTCTTGGCCGCCATGTACACGCCAGAGGTGACCTTCTGGTAGTGGGGGTAGTTTTGCTTCGACTGGGAAAGCACTTCACTCAGGTAATAGACTGGGCGCTGGACCGGTTGCTCCTTGCCGGCCTCTTTGCGCTCCGCCACTAGGACAACGCTAACCACTCGATTGGTGGCTGCGATGTATAACAACATCGGCTCTACTGAAGCCGGCGATGCCAAGACGGGCGCGGTCGAGAGCATGCGCTTTAAGTCGCGGAAGGCTTCATCCGCCTGCGGCGTCCAGCTGAAGGAGTTTGTCTTCTTAAGCAACTGGTACAGGGGCAGTGCCTTCTCCCCCAGCCGGCTGACGAAGCGGCTCAAGGAGGCCAGGCATCCGGTGAACTTCTGGACGTCCTTGAGGCACTGCGGCAGTTCCATCTTCTCAATGGCACTGATCTTCTCCGGGTTGGCTTCGATTCCCCGCTGAGAGACGAGGTAGCCCAGGAGCTGGCCAAACGGCACGCCGAAAGTGCATTTGGCCGGGTTCAACTTCATCCGGAATCTTTGCAGATTGGTGAAGGTTTCTCTCAGGTCATCAAGGAGGGTAGGCATCTCCTTGGTTTTTACAACGACATCATCCACGTATGCGTGAACATTTCTGCCGATTTGATCCTGCAAACACTTTTGCATGCACCTTTGGTAGGTGGCGCCTGCATTTTTCAAGCCGAATGGCATAGTCGTGTAGCAGTAAGCCCCATATGGGGTAATGAACGAAGTCTTTATTTGATCAGCCGGATTCAAAGGAATCTGGTGGTAGCCTGAGTAGGCATCTAAAAAAGACAACAGTTCACAGCCGGCAGTCGAATCTATGACTTGATCTATGCGCGGCAGGGGGAAGGGGTCCTTCGGGCACGCCTTGTTGAGGCTGGTGTAGTCGATACACATGCGCCAGGAGCCGTTCTTCTTCAAAACCAGGACCGGGTTCGCCAACCAGTCCGGGTGCAGCACTTCCATGATGAAGCCGGCAGCTAGGAGCCGGCCGATCTCTTCACCGATGGCCTTCCTTCTTTCTTTGGCGAAGCGCCTGAGGGGTTGCTTCACCGGCTTGGCTTCAGGCCTGACGTGGAGGTGGTGCTCAGCCAACTCCCTCGGCACACCCGGCATGTCCCTTGGAGACCATGCAAAGATGTCCCGATTCTCACGGAGGAAGCTGGTGAGCTCGCTTTCCTATTTGCTGCTCAAGCCGGCACCGATGGTGATGAACTTGTCCGGCTGCGCCGGGTCGAGCAGGATCTTCTTGGTGTCGTTGGCCGGCTGGAAGTGAGTCGTCCCAGCCGGGTTGCCCACAGCCGGCATGCCCGACTGCGCGGTCTTGGCCATGGCGACGGCGTCGTTGATGAGCTGCTTCTCGGCAGCTATGACCAGCGTATGGGCCATCTTCGAGCTCTGGGTGGCGCACTCCTTAGAGCGGCGATAGTCGCCGGCTATGGTAATGACCCCCTTTGGGCCCGACAGCTTCATCTTCAGGTACCCGTAGTGAGGCACCGCCATGAATTTGGTCAGGGTCGGCCTGCCCAGGAGTGCGTGGTAGGGACTGACCAGGTCCACCACCTCGAACTCAATGTTCTCCGTGCGAAGTGGTCCGGCTTGCCGAACATGACCTCCAGGGTGATCCGGCCGATCGGCTGGCATGAATGGCATGGCACGATGTCGTGGAAGACGGTGGGGGTGGGGCGCAACTCGGCCTCCTGGATGCCCAGCTTGCGGGCGGTGTCGCGGTAGAGGATGTTGATGCTGCTGCCGCCGTCGATGAGGACGCGCGAGAAACGCACGCTGCGCCGGCTTGTGCCAATGGTGGGGTCGAGGACCATGGCGTAGCTGCCCGGCTTCGGCGGGACAGCCGGTGTGTCGCGGCGATCGAAGGTGATGGCCTGCTCTGACCAGTTTAGGTACTGGGGGACCGGCGGCATGACCGCGTTGACTTCGAGGGAACGACGCTGTTGGCTCGTTTTGTCCTCCGGCTCGGTGGTGAAGATGATGTAGGTGGCATCCTCAGCCAGGTATCGGCCGCCATGGTGCACTTGGTTAGCCTCGTGGTGCTCGAGGTTGGCGTTCTCTGCGCCGGCCTGGCCACCCGGCCCGCCGGCTGGTGGAGGCGGGGGTGGAGGCGGAAGTGGCTCACCGCTTGTCAGCCGCTTCATGAAGTGGCAGTCGCGGGTGGTGTGGTTGGAGGGGTTCTTGCCGCTATGGTACTTGCACGGCGAGTCGGGCATCTGCTCGAAGGTGTACTTCGGCTTCCAGGGCCGGTCTGCTTGTTTCTGGCGCTGGCTGCCGCCAGCCGCCGCGTGGTCCGACATGGCTGCCACATGGGCGGAGCCGTACTGGCGGTCCGGCTGGTCGCTGTGCCGCTTGCCACGGTAGTTGTCCCGCCGGCTGCCAAGATGGCCGCCCTCGGCCGGCTTGTGCTCGGCCGGCTTGTTGTTGTCCCGTCTGGACGGAGCCGGCGAAATCTCAGCCGGGGCACTGCTGGCTCCCTCAGCCAGCGCATACTTGTCCGCGATGGCCATCAAGGCGGCCATCGTCTTGGGCTCGTTGCGGCGCAGTTTGTGCCACATCATGGTGTTGGGCCGGCAGCAGGCCATGAAGAAGCCGACGGCCTGGATCTCGTGCACGCCCTCGTATGAGTTGCGCATTTCGCACCAACGCGTCAGGTACGCGCGATCCGTCTCGTCCGGGCCCTGCTTGCACATCTCGAGCTGTTGGGGACGACCCGGCCGGCGGTAGGTGCCGGTGAAGTTGCTGATGAAGGCCTCCTCGAAGTCGAGCCAGCCGTTGATGCTGCCAGCTGGCAGGTTGTTGAGCCATGTGCGGGCGGAGCCAAGCAGCATGAGGGGGGAGTAGCGCACAGCCCAGCGCTTGTTGCCTTTGGTGATGCCGACTGCGGTGGAGTAATCTTGCAGCCAGTCCTCCGGCTTGGCCGTGCCGTCGTACTTCGGCGTGTCGCGGGGGAGTTGGAAGCCGTCAATCATGGGCTCGTTGAGGATCCGCGGCCCGAAGCACTTAGGGCCGGCTGGCCCTTCTTGCTCCGCAATGCGGGATTCGACCAGCCGGTCGAGGCGATCTCTTGCGTCGGCCGGCTCGATGCGCGGGCCCAGCCGGGAGTGGGCCGGCTGGCGGTGACCACTGGCCTCCGGGGCCGTGCGGTGCTGGCGTCTTGGAGCCGGCCTCTCGGATTCTTCCTCCTCACGCCAGCTCGATGGTGGCCGACTGCGGCCGCTGTTGCCACTGGGCGGCTGGCTTGTGCGGCTAGAGCTAGCATGGGTGGCCCGGGAATCCCGGTGCCGGCTTGGTGCAGGGGAGGCGGATTCGGCCGTGTCCCTTGGGCCGTCCCTATCGTTGCCTGCAGCGCCGCGAGCGTGAGAAGCTCTAGGGGCAGTGGCGTACCTGGGGTCGGCCGACTGCTTGGCGGCCGCGCTGAGCAGCTCAGTTACCCGCTTTGTCTGGCGGCGCAACTCTTCGCCCTCAAGGCGGTTCAGCTCTTCTGCGGCGGCTTGCGCCGCGCGCATGTTCTTGTCGGGGGTGTTGTAGACGGGTTGCTCCGTGGATGGAGCCGGCGATTCTGCGCCGTCCCGGGCGATCTCGGCGCCCAGACCGCCTCCCCTCCGGCGTATCTGGCCGGCTCGGCTTGGGTTGTCGCCGCCGGGCGTGAAGCCGTGGGCGCGGTCGTACTCGCGCCGGTTGATCTCTAGCTGGCGCTTGGCAACAGCCAGCTCTTCAGCCTGCCTGAGGAGTAGCTGGCGGTGCGCCTCCAGGTCTTTCTCGATGGTGGCAGGGTCGCCCCCAGCTGTGAGCGGGGAGCTCAACTTTGCCCGGACTTCATCCAGCCGGGATGGTGGTGCTGGGGCCTTTGGGCCCGAGCCGGATGCGCCGGCGTCCCTCGCGATGCGCTCCAACTCGGGGCCGCGGACGCGCGTGGACTTGTCGCCGGCGTCATCGCCGGTTGCCATGACCTCCTGCATGACACAGGGGCTGGCGGTGGTGAGGCTGGCGCCGGCTCCAGGAGGAGGGCTTGCGCAGCGCAGGATCTCGCGCGGGTAGCGCGGTGGTGCGACGGTGGCGACGTAGACGTGAAAGCCGCCGAAGCTGATGACGTTGCCGCCGGCTGGGAATGGTCGGTCGGTGAAGCAGCCAGCGTTGTCGCTGACGCAGTCGAGGGAGCCGAATCTCCAGATCAAGCCTGAAGCGACTCGCTCGCCGGTGGTGATGGTGAGGCCCGTCCGGATGAAGACACCGGCCGCGGACGCTGAAGGCCCCACGGTGGGCACCAAATGTCGTGGTATCGTCATGACATATGCCATAGGGTGGCTAATCGAGGTGGTTCCTAGATGGTCTCACGGCGGTATCCGGATGCGGGTATGGGGACGAGTGACATGGTCGACGTACCCAGGTTCGAGGCCCTCCTGTGGAGGTAACTCCTCTACTCCTGCTATGAGTGTATATGATGATCACACAATACAATGGTGCTCCTAGAGCTGTATCCGGCTACTCGGGGAGGCTAAGGTAGACGAAGGTCTCTCTCCCAGAGTAGCGCTAAGACTAGAATGAAGTGAGAATGATCGATCGTCCCCCGCACAAGGGGGGTTGGCCAGCTTATATAGGCACTGGCACTTTACATAGAAGTCCCTATAGTCTAGTGGTCGGCTTGGCCGGCTCCGGCTTCCGCTCCTTCCCGAGGCGTTGACGTCATGGAGCCGTTGAGGCGTAGTGGTACGTCCCATCCGCCTGCCTGAGTCAGCGGTATGGCGAGGAGGTGTCTCTGTCGCCATCATCCCCTGTAGCCGGTATGGACCGACGTACGCCATGATGGCCTGTCCGCCGCGTGGCACTGTTGCTCCACAGTGCCCCGCGCTTTACAGGAGGTGAGGTCAGCGTGGACCTTTGAACCCGGACCACCTACCCGGTTCCTTCTCATGCAAGGCTCGCCAGCCTCGAGTCGGTCTGGAGTATAGACCCCAGTCGGATATGGCTTGTAGAAGCCGGCCCAGCTACAGCGTTGAAGGCCGCAGCCAGGCCGACTAGGACTTAGAGCCAGCCGGCTCCCGAGGCAGCCGTCCACGGCTCCAGCCGGCTGCTCCTCAGCCGGCCTTTGCCGCCAGCCGGCCATCCTCTAGCCGGCTGCTCCGTGTCCATTGCCCTACCCGGGGTCTTCCCCCCGACACGGATTCAACGGCTGTGTGAAGTGCATGGACGAGACCCCGCATCTACAGCTACCAAGGGATCCCGGGTCCTCGAAAACCGTGTACCCAGGTGCTCGAAGGTGGCCGCTTGGATCACCCGTGGAGAAAACGCGGTGATTTGTTCAATGGTAAAGATGAGCCCGATGGACCCCCAGGCCCGAGGAGCGGCGCAGAAATCGATGATCTTCTGAAAAATTGGAAGGAGTGCCCAGCACCGGGAAAGAAGCGACCGAAGCCAGAGCCGCTGCTCGGTGTATGGAAAGGGAGGTTTGCTTTCCACGACTTGGAGTACTGGAAGGTCCTCCACATGCCCCACAGCCTCGATGTCATGCACATTACAAAGAATGTTACCGAGAGTCTGCTTGGCACTCTTTGCAACTCAGAAAAGTAAGGATGGACCGAAAGCAACATACGATCTGAAACATTTTGGCATCAGGAAAGATCTTCAAGCCCCCGATCCTGACGATGACGATGATGATGATGATGATCAGACGGAAGGGACTCAACGTCTCCGCAAAAGGGCTAAGAAGAGCGCGGTGCTGCTTCCCGCTGCCTGCTTCACAACGAGTCCGGAGGAGCTCGAGCAGTATTTCAGGTGCCTCCTAGGATTGAAAGTTCCTCACGGTTACTCGGGGAATATAAGCAGATATCTGGACGTAGCGAAGAAGAGGTTCACCGGGATGAAGTCTCACGATTGCCACGTGCTCATGACGCAGATACTTCCCATTGCGATCCGAGTGATAATGGACGAGCACGTCCGTGATACGCTGTTTGGCCTTTGCAACTTTTTTGACGTTATCACCAGGAAGTCGATCGGCGTGAGGCAGCTCAAGATGCTACAAGATGAGATCGTGGTGATACTATGTGAGCTCGAGATTTACTTCCCGCCCGCATTCTGTGATATATGCGTCCATCTCCTTCTCCATGTCGTTGATGACATCAGGCAGCTCGGCCCGACGTTCCTCCACAACATGATGCCTTTCGAAAGGCAGAACGGTGTCATGAAAGGATACGTTCGCAATAGGGCCCGTCCAGACGCAAGCATGGCCAAGGGGTTTCTAACCTACGAGTGCATCTCCTTCTGCCAGAATTATCTAAGCACAAAGGACGACGAGGATCATGTTGGTCTACCCCCCAGGACGCACCTCGGCAGGCTCGCTGGAGTCGGTCACCGCGAGGGCTACCGCTCAGTCCATGTCGGCATTGCCAATCGACGCGACGACGGTGACATGGCTCACTGGGTCGCGCTATAACACTTAAAACTGATCGAACCTTTCGTGCAACAGCACAAAAGCATGATCGAGCAGAATTTCATCGATATGGGCCGGCCGAGGAAGATGGGAGACGTAACCAAAGAGCACAACTCCACACTACAAGAAAAGTTGCCATGGCCGACGAAGTTGAAGTCGCGCCGTGGTTGCTGGTGTACCATGGCCGACGATTTTGGTCCCTCCGTGGTGCATGTCAAAACTTTTTTTTTTCTCGTTTTTGAGGCCACCTAGCCCGACGAAAGCGGCCAAAACGTCGCGTATGGTGGCCCGGGACGTGGTGCATCTCGAAATCTCGGGTTCGCCGGCCGAGTCAACGCAAATCCGCACCGCCGAGGGATGTAGGGCCCAGATGGCAGCCTCTCTGGCATTGTTTTTTTCTAGATCGCGCCATCTCGTTCAACGTTCTCCGATCGAGCCGTTTACGATGCAGGATCATGGGTCCCGCATGTCATCCTCTATGAACCAAAATTCTTTCTATTCTTGGATTTTTTTTGACCCCCTTATTTCTGGCTACTTCCTTTTTCTTTTGATCCCTTGCCGCCTTGGAAACGTTGAGACCGCTGCTGCTAAATGGGACCCGCATGTCATCCTCTATGTGCAATCAACTTTCTTTTCTTGGAGTTTTTTTGGCACCTCAAATTTGGTCACTTGCCTTTTTCTTTCGATCCCCTGCCGCCTCTCAAACGGTGATACCGCTGCTGCTAACTGGGACCCGCATGTCATCCTCTATGTACTATAAAACTTTCTTTTCTTGAATTATTTTTGGCACCTCATATTTGGTCACTTACCTTTTTCTTTCGATCCCCTGCTGCCTCTCAAACAGTGATACCGCTGCTGCTAAATGGGACCCGCATGTCATCCTCTATGTACTATAAAACTTTCTTTTCTTGGATTTTTTTTGGCACCTCATATTTGGTCACTTGACTTTTTCTTTCGATCACCTGCACCTCTCAAACGGTGATACCGCTGCTGCTAAATGGGACCCGCATGTCATCCTCTATGTACTATAAAACTTTCTTTTCTTGGATTTTTTTTGGCACCTCATATTTGGTCACTTGACTTTTTCTTTCGATCCCCTGCTGCCTCTCAAACAGTGATACCGCTGCTGCTAAATGGGACCCGCATGTCATCCACTATGGACTATAAAACTTTCTTTTCTTGGATTTTTTTTGGCACCTCATATTTGGTAACTTGACTTTTTCTTTCGATCCCCTGCTGCCTCTCAAACCGTGATACCGCTGCTGCTAAATGGGACCCGCATGTCATCCTCTATGTACTATAAAACTTTCTTTTCTTGGATTTTTTTTGGCACCTCATATTTGGTCACTTGACTTTTTCTTTCGATCCCCTGCTGCCTCTCAAACAGTGATACCGCTGCTACTAAATGGGACCCGCATGTCATCCACTATGTACTATAAAACTTTCTTTTCTTGGATTTTTTTGGCACCTCATATTTGGTAACTTGACTTTTTCTTTCGATCCCCTGCTGCCTCTCAAACAGTGATACCGCTGCTGCTAAATGGGACCCGCATGTCATCCTCTATGTACTATAAAACTTTCTTTTTTAGGATTATTTTTGGCACCTCATATTTGGTCACTTGACTTTTTCTTTCGATCCCCTGCCGCCTCTCAAACGGTGAGACCGCTGCAGCTAAATGGGACCCGCATGTAATCCTCTATGAGTAATCAACTTTCTTTTCTTGGAGTTTTTTTTGGCACCTCATATTTGGTCACTTGCCTTTTTCTTTCGATCTCATGCCACGTTTGAAACGTGGAGGTACCTGCTGGCTCATGGGACCCGCATGTCATCCTCTATGTGCTATAAAAGTTTCCTTTGTTGGATTTTTTTTCACCCTCTGATTTTTGGCTTGCCTTTTTCTTTTGATCCCCCGCCCCCTTTGAAACGTTGAGTAAGCTGCTGGCTCAAGGGACCCGCATGTCATCCTCTATGTCCATCAACTTTCTTTTCTTGGATTTTTTTTACCCCCTAATTACTAGCTACTTTCTTTTTCTTTTGATCTCAAGCCGCATTTCAAACATTGAGACCGCTGCTGCAAAATGGGACCCACGTGTCATCCTCTATGTACAATAAATCTTGGATTATTTTTGGCTCCTGATATTTGGTCACTTGCCTTTTTCTTTCGATCTCATGCCACGTTTGAAACGTTGAGGAACCTTCTGTCTCATGGGACCCGCATGTTATCATCTATGTGCTATAAAACTTTCCTTGGTTGGATTTTTTTTCAGCGTCTGATTTTTGGCTTGCCTTTTTCTTTTGATCCCACCCCCTTTGAAACGTTGAGTAAGCTGGCTCAAGGGACCCGCATGTCATACTATCTGTCCATCAACTTTCTTTTCTTGGATTTTTTGACCCCCTAATTACTAGCTACTTTCTTTTTCTTTTGATCTCAAGCCGCATTTCAAACATTGAGACCGCTGCTGCAAAATGGGACCCACGTGTCATCCTCTATGTACAATAAATCTTGGATTATTTTTGGCTCCTGATATTTGGTCACTTGCCTTTTTCTTTCGATCTCATGCCACGTTTGAAACGTTGAGGAACCTGCTGGCTCATGGGACCCGCATGTCATCCTCTATGTGCTATAAAACTTTCCTTTGTTGGATTTTTTTTCACCCTCTGATTTTTGGCTTGCCTTTTTCTTTTGATCCCCTGCCCCCTTTGAAACGTTGAGTAAGCTGCTGGCTCAAGGGACCCGCATGTCATCCTCTATGTCCATCAACTTTCTTTTCTTGGATTTTTTTGACCCCCTAATTACTAGGTACTTTCTTTTTCTTTTGATCTCAAGCCGCTTTCAAACATTGAGACCGCTGCTGCAAAATGGGACCCACATGTCATCCTCTATGTACAATAAATCTTGGATTATTTTTGGCTCCTGATATTTGGTCACTTGCCTTTTTCTTTCGATCTCATGCCACGTTTGAAACGTTGAGGAACCTGCTGGCTCATGGGACCCGCATGTCATCCTCTATGTGCTATAAAACTTTCCTTTGTTGGATTTTTTTCACCCTCTGATTTTTGGCTTGCCTTTTTCTTTTGATCCCCTGCCCTCTTTGAAACGTTGAGTAAGCTGCTGGCTCAAGGGACCCGCATGTCATCCTCTATGTCCATCAACTTTCTTTTCTTGGATTTTTTTTGACCCCCTAATTACTAGGTACTTTCTTTTTCTTTTGATCTCAAGCCGCATTTCAAACATTGAGACTGCTGCTGCAAAATGGGACCCACATGTCATCCTCTATGTCCATCAGCTTTCTTTTCTTGGATTTTTTTACCCCCTAATTACTAGCTACTTTCTTTTTCTTTCGATCTCAAGCCGCATTTCAAACATTGAGACCGCTGCTGCAAAATGGGACCCACATGACATCCTCTATGTACACTAAATCTTGGATTATTTTTGGCTCCTGATATTTTGTCACTTGCCTTTTTCTTTTGATCTCATGCCGCCTTTGAAACGTTGAGTAAGCTGCTGGCTCATGGGTCCCGCATGTCATCCTCTACGACCAATAAAAGTTTCCTTTCTTGGATTTATTTTTGACCCCTAATTTCTGGCTATTTGCCTTTTTCTTTTCATCCCCTGCCCCCTTTGAAACGATGAGGACGCTGTTGGCAGGTCGGTCCCATATGTCATCCTCTATGAACAATAAAAGTTTCCTTTGGTGGATTTATTTTTGACCCCTAATTAATTTCTGGCTATTTCCTTTTTTTCTTTTGATCCCCTGGCGCCTTGGAATCGTTGAGGATGCTGCTGCCTCATGGGTCCCGCATGTCATCCTCTCAGAAAGGTTAATGTTTCTTTTCTTGGATTTTGTTTACCAACTGATTTTTGGCTTTTTTTCTTCTTTCGATCTCCTGCCGCCTTTAAAACGTTGACGACGCTGCTGGCTCACGGGTCCCACATGTCAGCCTCTATAAACAATAAACGTTGAGGATGCTGCTGCCTCATGGGTCCCGCAGGTCATCCTCTCAGAATGATAAATGTTTTCTTTTCTTGGATTTTTTTTACCAACTTATTTTTGGTTTTTTTATTTTCGATCCCCTGCCGCCTTTGAAACGTTGACGACGCTGCTGGCTCATGGGTCCCCGATGTCAGCCTCCCCGTACAAGAAACATGTGATATCTTATTTTGCAGACAATAAACATTGTATTTCGCTCTGCGCTATTGCAAACTGATAAATTAAATCTTTATATTTACATAAACAAACTTATATGTTGAATCTCCTTGTTTTTTGTTTTTGCGAAGCATAGTAGGACTTTCCTGTTTTTTTTAGAAAAATCCGAACTTTCCTGTTTTGGAGTGGGCTGAAATTGTACGAGTCAAAAGGCCCAGAAAGATAGTTCGAAGGCCAGATGTCCAGATGCAGCCCAATTGAAATCTTTCTTTTCTTGGATTTTTTCAACCCCTGATTTCTGGCTACTTCATTTTTCTTTTGGTCCTGTGCCGCCTTGGAAGCGTTGAGAGCGCTGCTACAAAATGGGACCCGCATGTCATCCACTATGTACTATAAAACTTTCTTTTCTTGGATTTTTTTGGCACCTCATATTTGGTCACTTGCCTTTTTCTTTCGATCGCCTGCCGCCTCTCAAACGTTGATACAGCTGCTGCTAAATGGGACCCGCATGTCATCCTCTATGTACATTCAAGTTTCTTTTCTTGGATTATTTTTGGCTCTTGATATTTGGTCACTTGCCTTTTTCTTTCGATCTCATGCCACGTTTGAAACGTTGAGGAACCTGCTGCTAAGTGGGACCCTCATGTCATCCTCTATGTCCATCAACTTTCTTTTCTTGGATTATTTTGAGCCCCTAATTTCTAGCTACTTTCTTTTTCTTTTGATCTCAAGACGCATTTGAAACATTGAGACCGCTGCTGCAAAATGGGACCCGCATGTCATCCTCTATGTACAATAAATCTTGGATTATTTTTGGCTCCTGATATTTGGTCACTTGCCTTTTTCTTTTGATCACCTGCCGCCTTTGAAACGTTGAGGATTCTGCTGGCTCATGGGTCCCGCATGTCATCCTCTACGAACAATAAAAGTTTCCTTTCTTGGAGTTATTTTTTACCCCTAATTTCTGGATATTTGCCTTTTTCTTTTGATCCCCTGCCCCCTTTGAAACGATGAGGACGCTGTTGGCAGGTCGGTCCCACATGTCATCCTCTATGAACAATAAAAGTTTCCTTTGGTGGATTTATTTTTGACCCCTAATTAATTTCTGGTTATTTCCTTTTTTTCTTTTGATCCCCTGCCGCTTCTCAAACGGTGATACCGCTGATGCTAAATGGGACCCGCATGTCATCCTCTATGTACTATAAAACTTTCTTTTCTTGGATTTTTTTGGCACCTCATATTTGGTCACTTGCCTTTTTCTTTCGATCGCTTTGCCGCCTCTCAAACGTTGATACAAATTCTTGCTAAATGGGACCCACATGTCATCCTCTATGTACAATAAAGTTTCTTTTCTTGGATTATCTTTGGCTCCTGATATTTGGTCACTTGCCTTTTTCTTTCGATCTCATGCCGACTTTGAAACGTTGAGGCTGCTGGCTCATGGGTGCCGCATGTCATCCTCTATGAACAATAAAAGTTGGGGATGTCTATTTGTCAGCTGACTGATTTTCAATTCAGCGTAAGTCAGTTTTTCTTCAAATTATAAGACGGCACATGGCATAGGCAAAAATCTGTCAAGCCCATAAAAAAAGAATTTTACCAAGCCTTGTATGTGGGCTAAATCCCTATAATTAGCAACAGACAAACAAGTTGCAAACAGAAAAAAATCCATAATACATGATTTAAAGACCTTAAAACGTTGTTTGGCGAAAATTACATGTTTTGTATTATGTAAACATAGTTGTAATGGACTCAGAACCGTGAGATGGGGAAACTGAAAGAAAATCGTCTACATGATTTGAAAGTAAAATTACAGACTTGTTTGCCTAATTTTACATGTTCCAAATCATGTAAATACCAGTGTAATGGACTGTAATTCGTCATATACAAATTTACACAAAAAGTTCAGTAAATATCTATCCGCTGACTTAGTCATGCACGCGTTTTACATCCCAAACCTCCCCACACAAACGTGTGCAGCTATAGCAGATGGCTAAGTACGGTACACAGTGGCTCAGAGAAACACGTGCAAGTCCACAATCGCGATGCCTAATTGGTTGGACAGAAATTCGACTGATGGCCAAAAAAGAATAAGTCGACTGTTTCTTAGCAAATCCTAAAAGTTTCCTTTGTTGGATTTATTTTTTACCCTCTGATTTTCGGCTATTTCCTTTTTCTTTTGATCCCCTGCCGCCTTAGAATAGTTGAGGATGCTGCTGCCTCATGGGTCCCGCATGTCATCCCCTCAGAAAGGTAATTGTTTCTTTTCTTGGTTTTGTTTACCAACTGATTTTTGGCTTATTTTTTCTTTCGATCTCCTGCCGCCTTGAAAACGTTGACGAGGCTGCTGGCTCATGGGTCCCCAATGTCAGCCTCCCCGTACTGCAAATCCTCTTTATGCAAAGGTTGAGGATGCTGCTGCCTCAAGGGTCCCGCATGTCATCCTCTTAGAACGATAAATGTTTATTTTCTTGGATTTTTACCAACTGATTTTTGGTTTATTTTTTCTTTCGATCCCCTGCCGCCTTTAAAACGTTGACGACGCTGCTGGCTCATGGGTCCCTGATGTCAGCCTCCCCGTACAAGAAACATGTGATATCTTGATTATTTTGCAGACAATAAACAGTGTATTTCGCTCTGAGCTATTTCAAAGGGATAAATTAAATCTTTGTTTTTACATAAACAAACTTATATGTTGAATCTCCTTGTTTTTTATTTTTGCCAAGCATAGGACTTTCCTGTTTTGGAGTGGGCTTAAATTGTACGAGTCAAAAGGCTTCCAGCACGATAGTTCGAAGGCCCAGATGTCCAGATGCAGCCCAATTGAAATCTTTCTTTTCATGGATTTTTTGACACCCTGATTTCTGGCTACTTCCTTTTTCTTTTGATCATGTGCCGCCTGGAAACTATGAGACCGCTATTGCAAAATGGGACCCACATGTCATCCTCTATGTACAATAAAAGTTTCTTTTCGTGGATTATTTTTGGCTCCTGATATTTGGTCACTTGCCTTTTTTCTTTCGATCCCGTGCAAAATGGGACCCGCATGTCGTCCTCTATTTACAAAAGAAGTTTCCTTTCTTGGAGTTATTTTTTACCCTAATTTGTGGCTACTTCATTTTTTTTTGATTCCCTGCCGCCTTTGAAACGTTGAGGACTCTGCTGGCTCATGGGCCCCACATGTCAGCCTCTGTGAACAATAAACCTTTCCTCTGTGAACACTAGCATTGACGAACTGAATGTGAACATGCGTTACAGGCTTTTTTTAGTAAATTTTGTCAAACAATTGCTAGCTTCTGTAAATATCACTAGTAGTACATACATCGCGAAAGCATTAGAATATTAGACCATGTTCACAAGAATAACATCAAGTCTGAACTACATTAACAGAGTGATAAAATATATTGTTCAGACCAGTACAAAATATAGGGAGTTAAACTAACACTATGCAGAAATTGGCCCTTCTCTTGCATATATCCCTCTAGCAAAGGGATCAGCCACTGACAAGTCATGTACCAACCAGCTAAGAACACCGTCCGAGCTGAACTTATCTAAGGATGGTAAATATCCAAACTGAAAATCAACATCTCTATAAGCGGTGTTCTTCAGGTCTAGCTGCTTGAACTGGGTATCCCACCAGATCTCCTTGTGATGATATCTTACACCAAAATTCATTACTTTGAGCATTCTAGTGTTCTGTATAAAGAACCTGGAGACAATAACATCATTTCTCCTTCCTCGGTAGTCAGAAATCGAAATTTCTTTGAGGTGGAGATCAAGGCATTCAATGGGACAGTGGCTCATTATGCAGCACATGAACCTTATTGCCGGTTCTATAAAACTGCAAAGAAGTCAAATTAAGTAGTCAGTACAATAACAAAGTACTTCATAGCTATCAACTAATGAATATCTCAGGTGAGTTGAATCATGTGTTAATTGAGGACCGTGGAACAACATAATCCCCTGACACGTTCCAATTTGATAGATGCACTTTTTTACATCTGTTATTGTCATTGTAAAGTTGGGGAAAGGTTACCAACATGGGAAACTCCAATCCGCAACTAGTTGCGGGTGCACCCCATTTTTCTTTTGACACTTCCAAGTTTCCAAAAAAATGTAAACTAAAAGTCTGGACATACATTGTGTTCTATCATGTGCTTCTGTGAAGTTTCATCCAAAAATATGATAATATGTGATCTACACAAAAAAAGAACAAATGATGTGTAAATAGTAAGTCACACTATTTACATATGTCTTCTCTTTTTTACACAGATCACATATTATCATGTGTTTATGTGAAACTTCACAGATGCACAAGATACAACACATTGTATGACAAGAAGTTTAGTTTTGAACCAACATAATATAACTCCATTGTGGATGTTCTTCTAGTACAATTGTTCAACTGATCTAGGCTAATAAGTAATAACAAGTTAACTCCATGTAACTCTACAGTTTTTGCTCATAGTGGTAAACAGTTAACAACAACGAATTTACCTGGATATATAGCTTCTCCGTGCAGGGAAAGCATCTAAGAAATGCAAGTAGTTGATCCAGACGAGGGCCGTCGGATTTTAGAACCAAGTTCTTCACTGTGCACAGAGAATTTTCCAAGCTTATGGGCATCATCCTCTACAGGACAATGGTACATATGTCAAAAAAAATAACAAAAATGTGAGTTAATTCAACAAGAAGAAGGCTGTTCTACCAAATAGTTTATGCGTCCAATAACAAGTTGGCAGCCAGGGTACGACGCAAAGCCCAACACCATCAACTTTGGTGCGTTGGCAACCTGGATTAGTAGTGGAACATCATCAACGCATATGACCAATCTCTCGAGGCAAGATGCATCCATAATTTGCACCGTGTCTAACTGAATAAGTTCGGTGGTGTTGCGTTTCCAATAGCTAGCCACACTAATTGTACGAAGATTTGGCATTTGAATGTTGAGTTGGGTGAACCCGTGGACCCCCTCAAGGTGAAGTGCCTCGAGCACAATACAGCGGGTGAACAGGCGGTCAATGTTCGTCGCCTTACAGATGTAGACGTCATAGAGCAAGAGCCTTTTGAGTTGGGGGAAAAGAAGCATGGAGTTGGCATGAATCTCGGGCAAATAGCAAGTAGAAATGCTGACAATGCGCAGCGTGGGTGCGCAGCGGAACGCGGACAGCGGGAAGGAGCGCATCACAGTTCCAGCATCGAATCTGAGGTTCTCGACGCAAGATAGGGTGCTGGACCGGAACCAGCTGTCGAGCGTGGTGTCGACCTTGCAAGTGGTTCTGAAGGGGTCGATTGACACGCTTCTGGCGGGGCCAGGGTGAGCGGCGAGGATACTGGAGACCGCGGCGATGCGTTTGTGGTTTTGCTTGGCGAGTTCGTCGTCGATCTGGAGGTTAAGTGGGACGGAGTGCCAGAGGTGGCGCCACCATTTGGAGACCAAGGTTGTGCTTACAGCGGATACAGTGGGCAGGTGGGAGATGATGATGTGGAGAATCTGGTCCGGTAGGCGGCTGATGAGGTCGTTGTCGCCGACGAGGAGGTTAAGTGGGACGGAGCGCCAGAGGTGGCGCCACCGTTTGGAGAGCAATGTTGTCCTTACAGTGGATATCATGGGCAGGAGGGAGATGATGATGTGCAGCATCTCGTCGGGGAGGCGGCTGATGAGGTCGAGGCTCGACGGAGGCTCTTCCCGATCTGGCTCGACCCGCCTTCGGGAGTTGAGCGGCTCCGCCTCCATCTGACACGGCGGCAACACACGCAACGCCGCAGTCGTCTGCTGGACAGGGGAATAGGCGCAGCGGCGGTGGTGAGGACAGAAAGGTACTCGGCGGTGGATTTAGGTGGATGGCGGATGCAAGTGCGCTGGGGGTTTTTGGAGGAGACGGCAAGCGCTATGCAAGGAACTATTGCGGCGGGCGGCAGCCGGGGTGCCTGAGGAGAGAAAGGTATACTACTGTACTACTAATGATGCGGTGCGGCGTTTGCGTCTCCCTTCCCCACGCGTGCAGCCTTCACATTTCACAAGACGTGCGAGTTTTTCAACAGAGATTATCAAGTGGAGAGACTTTCCCAATGCAATTGTCTCTCCACTTGATAATCACTCTTGAAAACACCGAGAAGATGGCGGTGAAGAAGACGGAGAGGCAAGGAAAAAAACAATATGAATTGAAATCAAATATAATACGGGCGTTCCTTCTCTCTCTCTCGGTCTCTGCTGCACTTATCGCACCTGTGGTGCGAGCGTGTGACCCGAGAAGAAGCTAATGTACTGTATAGCCGTCCCTTGCACGCCGTGTAGCTGTATTTTGTCTCGTCAAATCAGCTCGGGACAGTTTCAGCAGAGAAAACATCATTTTTTCTTGCCATCATCATAATAGGCGAACATTACCACGGGCACACGGTAGTGCACATCCAACTTGTACTACTCAATCCTCCATATGCTGCACAAACCACCACTTTAACTTTTTCTTCGCAGTTTTCATGATTTTTAGCAGTTTCCACCATGTGGTGGTCTAATCTGTTGCAATTTTTACCACTTGGTCATCTGATCAGTTATTTTGTCATGTTGATAGCAAAATCAACAAGTGGATGCCAACTTTTTTGAAGGGCTACTCTCTAAAACACAGTTTGCATTATGGCATGTTTGGTATTTTCCCTAGGTAGTACTACATCCTAAAAAAAATTGACTACATGCTTTTATTTGCCTATTTTAAGCACCTTTTACCATGATTTCAAATTTAGGTCAAACTCACGGGGGCCATAGGATGCACGGCATTTATTTGGCAATTGTTTCAGTATGGCCAACTAGTTAGGCCTCCTTTGGTTCATAGGAAATGGAAAGTATAGGAATAGGAAAATCATAGAATTGGGATGTCATGTCTACTTCAATCCTATGGGAATCGTGCTCCTTTGATTCATATGATTGTCATAGGAATTATGTTGGATTCGGTTCTTATGGGAAAAATTCCTATACAAGTCATTTGATTCATAGGAACTATTCATATAGGAATCTTGTAGTGCAAATCTTATAGGAAAAAAACCATTAGCTAATACCTCATGGAAAAGTTCCTTTGCCACAATCAAAGACACATCATGTTCCTATAGGATTCAACTTGGCATAACATTCCAATCATGCACCTTTCATATTCCTACGCCCTCCATATTCCTTTGAATAAAAGGAGCCCGAAGTTTATTTGATTGTAGCAAAGGAATTTTCCATGTATCGACAGTTTGACATGGTATTTTAATAACCAATCAAGAAGGCATGCAAACGTACTTAAAAACACACATGGTGCCAAAATCGGTGAAAGGGGATATTCTCAAGAACATAGGTAGGTCATGTTTGGCATTGTTCCTAGGTATTTCATCACAAATGATGAATCCATGATAAATTACTAACCTTCGGAAGTTTGCCATGGTTCTAGCATTAACCAACTCACCTCTCACTTCGGAAGAGAGCCATGCGAACTCCAAGATGGATTGTCAAAAAAAAAAAAAAAACTCCAACATGCATGGTGCCAAAATCTGGTAAGTTCTTCTAAAAAATATTTTGGTGTGCCATGTTTGGTATTTTGATATATATGTAGATTACTTACATCACAAACAACTACTCAATGCTTTCGTTTGCCATATGGGTGTTACGTACTTGGATGCAACACATATGTTTGGTCATTTTTTGGGGGGTACCACACATTTAGTGCACATCACGTATATATAGTTTCCCCTTTTTTAATTGTACTTTGTGTACTTCGCGTTGAAATTTCAAATTATATGGAAATGAGCCCAGAACTAATTTAATATATGGTCACAAACCGAAATAATTCGTGAAATTTTGAAATGTCCATCCTACCATATCAACCACATGAAAAAATTGCATTGGCGGCAATCTGCCACTACAAATTTTAACCATTTCACGCAAAACACTCATGTAGTAATTTGTTCCCTCCTAGCACTTCATAAATCTCCCCGGTCTTGTTTGAAAAGGAGCCCCCGTCCGAAGAGTCCCTGTTTATAACTAAAACTAATTATTTCAGTACCGCATAAATCGCAATTACCATTAGATAAACAAGATTAAGATAGAGCATGTACCACCTGTCAATTACCGGTTCGCAATCTCCATATGCTCGCAATGATCGGTTCCACATTATACTTGGTCGAATTCAATTAAACATACAAGTACATCATGCCGAAGTTTTGTTCTAGGACATGGACACGTTCAAACTAATCACGGTAATAGATGATACAACATCGCACACATAAATAGACGACATGTCTAAAATCATACATTTTTTGAACACAGAAATGTCCCGAAGGACCTGGCGACACTGCTTTTATATTATGATGACGGTGGGATTACAGACTGCAAGCTAGGAGGACCCTCCAAGTAAAAGGAAACTACAGACAAGACATCCAAAAGTACAAAAAGAACTCTAGTTCTAGAAAAGGAAACTCCATCCGGTCCTTCTCCACCGAGCTCAGATTAGCCTCAAAGCGCGATCATCTTCTCCATCGAGACCGGCAAGATCAACCACCTACCGTCTCGTTGGCGCATGCGGGCACGTCGCCTCATGTTGAAAGTATTCGAGCAAGTCGCCGCTCATGTCGCAACCATCGTTGCTGCAATCCACCTTAAACAAGGAGGCAAATCTACTTAAATCCTCATCCTCTTCGTAGATGCCGTCGCAGTTCGGGCACACGAGACTGGGCAGGTTTCTTAAGCAGCTTCCGCATGCAATGTGATGTCCCTCCCCCATGCGAATGCACTGCTTAATACAAGGAAATTTACATGACTGTTGGCCCAAAGAAAAATACAGTTGGGTGGAACCTAGTGAAGAAAGTACTAACCCGTTATAGTGGACGTCGTGCGATTTGAGAGCACAAACCGCAGATGAACGTTCTTCTCACCACATTGTTTTCCATAACACATTCACGGGAAAAGTACATGCTTTCAGATGGAGGACTTTCACCTTGGAAGACGCCCTGGCATCCCGGGCACGCGCCACCGGGCAGGTTCCTAGCGCATTGTCGCATGCAACCTTCTTGCACGAACAGCACTGCTTAATACAAGGAAATTAACACGACTGTTAGCCCAAATTAAAATACATCTTGATGAACCTAGTGAAGAAAGTACTAACCCGCCAAAATGGAGGTTGTGCGGATTGAGAGCACAAACCGTAGGTGAGCAGTCTTCTCAAATTAGCATCGTCGACAAAAGCTCTAAAGCTGCCAGGGGGGACCTCCATGCCCAACGATTCTAAATGGGAATATGAATTTAGAGGATGTGAAGGAGATAGGGATAGAGGGTCGTAGTCTTCGACTTGTATAGTATATATAGGGGAGGGAATTGCAGATTCCACCAAGGAACGAGATCCAGTAACTTCACTGGCGACTTGTACGTGAGTCATTCGATCAAGATCCAACGCACATGGTTGATCCAAATTTTAAAATTAAAATTAAACTCAATTTTCAAATGAAGTAAAACTTTACCAGAATACTTAAGAAAGATATATATCTTACTGTAATGTTTTCGATTTTTTTCGAGCAACTTAAAATGTGACTACAAATTCTGGATCAACTGTGTCCGTTGGATCTTGATCCGATGGCTCATGTACGTAAAGTTGCATTTTGGAGTAAGTAAAGTCACTGGCCTCAAGTTCCACCACCTCATACTTCGTATGTTGCACAAAAACACCATTTGGAAGGATATTTTGCGGTTTCCACCATGTACTGCTCCAATCTGTTGTGATTTCACCACTTAATCTTCTAATCAACCAATTATACTGGTAAATATTCTCTTACTTTGCATCTCAAACATTTCCCTGACTTTGAGTCCCTGCGCGCTAGTACACTCAATAAAGACAGAGAGAGAGGAGAGACGCTGAGGAGGACTTTGAGTTCTAGTACCTCACCTGCCCGGAATAAGTACGCTGGCAGCCTGACCTGCCCTAAGTACGTCCGGTCAAATCGATGCCTTGCCTTGCACGCCGTCTGCGCGCATCCATGTCTTCCCGATGAAATTGTCAATCCAAAAAAATCGGAAATTTAATTCGGCTATTGGGCGGATATGCTACCTCGACCCAAAAAAACATATTTTTAATTTTCAAAAAATTCTAACAAAAAAATCCGCATGTACTTCTCGATAATCTATGTGTGTTCGTGTAGTTTCGTGAAAAGCCGATATTTTTTGTGGTTGATGTAAACAGCTTTATTTTTAGCAATAAATTTTATCTTTTTTACATAGCCCAAACGACAATTTAGTTTTTTATGGAAAGACTTTATGCGCTCTTAGCATGTGAAGATGAAAAGATTAATTTTTTGTTTGGATTTTTTTTACATTTCAAAATATATAGATGTTGCAGTTCAAACTAAAGGGAGCATACGCAACCAGGAGCCAAAACATCCTCCCCCAAAAAATATGATTTGTTTTCTATTTGCGACGCTTCCGCGATGCCTATCACATGTCTGTATAGCCGCAGCTAGCACCATCGAGCACGCCCCAATGCTCTGTGTGTTGTCTTGTCAATTCAATGGTCAAGGTAATCTGACCAAAAGATACGTCTTGGAGTACGCGTGCGCCTTATTCCTTGAAATGGAGGTACAGTAGTACTTTATATTTGGCCCAAATGCGAAAAGTGTTACTCCTCCTATTCTAGTATACCATACTACGTATTACTCAAAACAAGTTCGAAGTTATGTCAAGTATGACTAGTGCAAATAAACCCTCTGGCATTAAGAGTATGAGAAGTTCGGATCATGATGAACAAGTTAATCTTCAAAACGTACAGCTATGTCAAGTATGACTAGTGCAAATAAACCCTCTGGCATTAAGAGAAACATCAAATAGTACAAAACACCTGAAAAAAAACGAAATTACAACAAAATCCTTGAGATGCCCTTCGTCTTCAACCTCCAGACCATGTCGACGACACCATGGCCGACACTAATCCAACCCAGGAAGCCAGAATCCTAGGATAAGCAAGCTCGGAAGGTAGGTGGCCACGGAAGCTCTAGCACGTACCAATTCAGCACGCGCGAGGGCCCGCCCAGCATCTCAATCGGCACGGTGTGAAGCCAGTCCTCGTCTCGAGCTCTCTCGAAGCGTGAGAGCTCGCCGGATTCTCTGTCGAGAGCAAGAATGAAGTTTCCGAGCCCACCGAACACATACCACTGGAAGAAACGGGCGTTGCACCCCACAAAGAGGATATCCGACCGGCCTGTGTGCGTGGCGTGGAGAGGCACGATGGCGCCGGAGGAGGTCCAAGCGTGGCCACCAGGGCCAGGCGAGAACACGCAGGTCTTGCAGATGCCGTCATGATAGATCAGGCACGTCACCCTGTAATTTGACAGACTGATGCGCGCCGCAGCGTCCTCGCCATGGAGGGCGGCGCCCAGGAACAAGCTTACGAATGTTGTGTGCGAAACAGCAGGGGGTGGAGGGACCGTCACGTACTGACCTGCCAGGGGATCGCAGACGACGAGACGTGAAGGCTGCTCGAAAGGCTTTCCGTGTTCGGTGTGGTCGAAGTCCGCAAGGAGTAGGAGGCCGCCCCGAGAGTCGGCGAGCTCCAAACTGAGGTCGCCGTTTGGCGCCCGTGGGAGGAAGTCGAGCGCGAGATTATTTGCGGCGACCCCGGCCCAACATGACGAGGAAGAGGGAACGAAGTGGGGCAGCAAGCCAGACGGCCGATAGTGACAATGGGAGAAGCTGATGTGGTAGTGGCCGGCGACTATGGAGGATGGCGCGCCGTGGCGAGCGGAGAGGACACGGAAGTCCTCCGCCGCGATGACCTTGCGCCGGCTCCCGCAGCGAACGCGGCGCGGACGAGATCCGAGAGGCGAGGTGAGGCGCAGGAACACCAGCCCGAGAAGTTCATCCGGGATGGCGTCACCCTTGTCCTCCTGCCGGACTTCCTACGAGCATTCTTCCAGCGGGGGCGGCTGTGCCGCATCTCCGGCTGGACCTAGCTCGCGTACGGTGGCGAGGTGTGCTGTAGGGAGGAAGCTAGGGTAGGAGCGAGGCGGCCGGCTTGGTAGAGACTATAGGAGTTAAGGAGGAGACTTATGTCTTGAAAAAGTTCCGTGGAATCAAATTCCTATATTGGTTAATTACATGCAAGGATGAGCAGAGTAGTTGGTTGTGTAATTGAAACGAGATTACGAGCTTGATCCCCACACACGAACCACATCGTAAAGCTTCATGAAAGAAAAATAGGAAAACAACAAAATTGTGTGGCACAACAGTTGCTTTCTCCAAGTTCCTATAGAGGGAGTACTATGTACATATTCAAACTAGACAAATCATGTATCTACCCCCTAACCCCTAAAACTCAGTCTTATGAAATCTAGCATAAAGAGATCGAAGTCGTTTTGGGTTTCAAACATGGAAATTTCAAGAACATCCCAAAAGCTTCATTTTAGAGTGACTAAGAAAGATCCATGCTTACCTTTTCATTTTCATGTTTTAAACTTGTTTAAATCATGGTCAAACCTAGGATTTGACCAAGATTCAAATGGGCCTAAAAAATCAGAAAAAATCAAAAGAATGAACAACCAAAGCACATATATAGCATTCTTATGTCATATATATAGTAAGCATTCAAGTTGATAAACAAGGTCTAGACATATATATTCAAACCAGAAAAATCATGTATATATCTACCCCTAAAACCCTAAACTCTGTCTTATGAAGTCAATCATGAAGAGAAGTGGTTTTGGGTTTCAAACATGGAAATTTCAAGAACCTCCCGAAAGCTTCATTTTAGAGTGACTAAGAAGGATCCAGGCTTATCTTTTCATTTCATGTTTTAAACTTGTTTAAATCCTGGTCAAACCTAGGATTTGATGAAGATACAAATGGGTGGGCACGTACAATATTCAAAAAAATCAGAAAAATGAAAAACCAAATCACATTGTCTTCTTATGTCATATCGTAAGCATTCAAGTTGATAAACAAGGTCTAGATATATCCAAACCAGACAAATCATGTATCTACCCCCTGTCGATCTTATGAAGTCTAGCATGAAGGGAAGTCGTTTTCGGTTTCAAACATGGTAATTTCAAGAACATCCCAAAAGCTTCCATTTTAGAGTGACTAAGAAGGATACAGACTTCCTTTTTTATTTTCATGTTTTAAACTTGTTTAAATCTTGGTCAAACCAAGGATTTGACCAAGATTCAAATGGGCCTAAAAATTTAGAAAAAAATCAAAAGAGAATGAAAAACCAAAGCACATAGCATTCTTATGTCATATGTATAGTAAGCATTCAAGTTGATAAACAAGGGCTAGACATATTCAAACCAGAAAAATCATGTATATATCTACCCCTAAAACCCTAAACTCTGTCTTATGAAGTCAATCATGAAGAGAAGTGGTTTTGGGTTTGAAACATGGAAATTTCAAGAACCTCCCAAAAGATTTATGTTAGAGTGACTAATAAGGATCCATGCTTACCTTCATTTTCATAATTTAAACTTGTTTAAATCTTGGTCAAACCTAGGATTTGACCAAGATTCAAATGGGCATAAAATTAAAATAAAACAGAAAAATGAAAAACCAAAGCACATAGTCTTCTTATGTCATATAGTAAGCATTAAAATTGAGAAACAAGGTCTCTAGCTAGACATATTCAAACTATGCAAATCATGTATCTATGTACCCCCTAACCCCTAAACTCTGTCTTATGAAGTCAAGCACGAAGAGATGTGGTTTTGGGTTTCAAACATGGAAATTTCAAAAACCACCCAAAAGCTTCATTTTAATTAGAGTGACAAAGAAGGATACAGGCTTCCCTTCTCATTTTCATGTTTTAAACTTGTTTAAATCTTGGTCAAACCTAGGATTCTACCAAGAGTCAAATGGGCATAAAAATTCAGAAAAAATCAAAAGAATGAAAAACCAAAGCACATAGCATTCTTATGTCATATAGTAAGCATTCAAGTTGATAAACAGGGTCTAGACATATTCAACCAGAAAAATCATGTATATATATATATCTACCCCTATCCCTAAACTCTGTCTTATGAAGTCAAGCATGAAGAGAAGTGGTTTTGGGTTTCAAACCTGGAAATTTTAAAAAAAAACCAAAAGCTTCATTTTAGGGAGACTAAGAAGGATCCATGCTTACCATTTTATTTTCACGTCTTAAACTTGTTTAAATCTTGGTCAACCCTAGGATTTGACCAAGATACAAATTGGCAGAAAATTTTAAAAAATTAAAAAAATTAAAAACCAAAGTACATAGTCTTCTTATGGCATATAGTAAGCATTCAAGTTGTTAAACAAGGTCTAGACATATTCAAACCAAACAAATCATGTATCTATACCCCTAACCCCTAATTAAACTCTATATATCTTATGAAGTCAAGCATGAAGAGACATGGTTTTTGGTTTCAAACATGGAAATTTCAAAAACCTCCCAAAATCTTCATTTTAATTAGAGTGACTAAGAAGGATACATGCTTCCCTTCTCATTTTCATGTTTTAAACTTGTTTAAATCTTGGTCAAACCTAGGATTCGACCAAGATTCAAATGGGCATAAAAATTCAGAAAAAAATCAAAAGAATGAAAAACCAAAGCACATAGCATTCTTATGTCATATATAGTAAGCTAGCATTCAAGTTGATAAACAAGGTCTAGACATATTCAAACCAGAAAAATCATGTATATATCTACCCCTAACCCTAAACTATGTCTTATGAAGTCAAGCATGAAGAGAAGTGGTTTTTGGTTTCAAACATGGAAATTTCAAAAAAAAAGCTTCATTTTCGGGAGACTAAGAAGGATCCATGCTTACCATTTTATTTTCATGTTTTAAACTTGTTTAAATCTTGGTCAAACCTAGGATTTGACCAAGATTCAAATGGGCAGAAAATTAAAAAAGTGTGTTTGCCCGTCGAGTAAAACTCGGAGGAAGAGGGATCAGTCGGAGGAAGGAGAGAAGAAGGGAGAGAATTATGGTGTCTCCCCTTTTTCGGGTGATGATGTTGACTTTTGTGCAGGGTTTGTCAGTGAGCAGGAGGTGCGAGCGAGCGAGCGAGCGAGCGAGTCGAGCGAGGCCGAGAATGAGAGAGATTTGTTTTTTTTTGTGAGAGGGACGACCGAAGGAACCAGAAGGACCCACAGACTTCCAATACGCATCCTGATGCGTCTTCTCTTGACAAAGAAAATGGCTGGGAGTTTGCGTACCTATTGCACGTGACTTGTGCTCACTGAAGTGTGGGACCTCACGCGTGGGCACCACACGTAAGTGACAGACCTGTTGGTGTAAAAACTCGGTTGATTATTATAGTGCATTAGAACAAAGTTTCCTATGGATTCAAGGGTAGGAAATCCAAGTTAACTCATTTACATGACATTATTTTTCTTATGTCATATAGTAAGCATTAAAGTTGATAAACAATGTCTAGACATATTCAAACCAGACAAATCATGTATCTATACCCCTAACCCCTAAACTCTGTCTTATGAAGTCAAGCATCTGAAGAGATGTGGTTTTGGGTTTCAAACATGGAAATTTCAAAAAACTCCCAAAAGCTTCATTTTAGAGTGCCTAAGAAGGATACATGCTTCCCTTTTCATTTTCATGTTTTATAAAACTTGTTTTAATTATCTTGGTCAAACCTAGGATTTGACGAAGATACAAATGGGTGGGCAAAAAATTAAAAAAATCAGAAAAATGGAAAACCAAATCACATAGTCTTCTTATGTCATATCGTAAGCAATCAAGTTGATAAACAAGGTCTAGATATATCCAAACCAGACAAATCGTGTATCTACCCCCTTTCGATCTTATGAAGTCTAGCATGAAGGGAAGTCGTTTTGGGTTTCAAACATTGAAATTTCAAGAACATCCCAAAAGCTTCATTTTAGAGTGACTAAGAAGGATACAGACTTCCCTTTTCATTTTCATGTTTTAAACTTGTTTAAATCTTGGTCAAACCAAGGATTTGACCAAGATTCAAATGGCCCTAAAAATTCAGAAAAAAATCGAAAGAATGAAAAACCAAAGCACATAGCATTCTTATGTCATATGTATAGTAAGCATTCAAGTTGATAAACAAGGTCTAGACATATATATTCAATCCAGAAAAATCATGTATATATCTACCCCTAAAACCCTAATTAAACTCAGTCAATCATGAAGTGAAGTGGTTTTGGGTTTCAAACATGGAAATTTCAAGAACCTCCCAAAAGCTTCATTTTAGAGTGACTAAGAAGGATCCAGGCTTACTTATTCGTTTTCACGTGTTAAACTTGTCTAAATCTTGGTCAAACCTAGGATTTGACCAAGATATGATTCAAATGCGCAGAAAATAAAAAAAATCAGAAAAATGAAAAACCAAAGTACATAGTCTTCTTATGTCATATAGTAAGCATATTCAAGTTGATAAACAAGGTTTGGACATATTCAAACCATACAAATCATGTATCTATATATACCCCCTAACCCTAAACTTTGTCTTATGAAGTCAAGCATGAAGAGAAGTGGTTTTGGGTTTCAAACATGGAAATTTCAAAAACCTCCCAAAAACTTCATTTTAGAGTGACTGAGAAGGTTACATGCTTCCCTTTTCATTTTCATGTTTTAAACTTGTTTAAATTAGCTTGGTCAAACCTAGGATTTCATGAAGATACAAATGGGTGGGCACAATGTTCAAAAAAATCAGAAAAATGGAAAACCAAATCACATAGTCTTCTTATGTCATATCGTAAGCAATCAAGTTGATAAACAAGGTCTAGATATATCCAAACCAGACAAATCATGTATCTACCCCCTTTCGATCTTATGAAGTCTAGCATGAAGGGAAGTCGTTTTGGGTTTCAAACATTGAAATTTCAAGAACATCCCAAAAGCTTCATTTTAGAGTGACTAAGAAGGATACAGACTTCCCTTTTCATTTTCATGTTTTAAACTTGTTTAAATCTTGGTCAAACCAATGATTTGACCAAGATTCAAATGGCCCTAAAAATTCAGAAAAAAAATCAAAAGAATGAAAAACCAAAGCACATAGCATTCTTAGATATGTCATATGTATAGTAAGCATTCAAGTTGATAAACAAGGTCTAGACATATATATTCAAACCAGAAAAATCATGTATATATCTACCCCTAAAACCCTAATTAAACTCAGTCAATCATGAAGAGAAGTGGTTTTGGGTTTCAAACATGGAAATTTCAAGAACCTCCCAAAAGCTTCATTTTAGAGTGACTAAGAAGGATCCAGGCTTACTTATTCGTTTTCACGTGTTAATTAAACTTGTCTAAATCTTGGTCAAACCTAGGATTTGACCAAGATATGATTCAAATGCGCAGAAAATTAAAAAAATCAGAAAAAATGAAAAACCAAAGTACATAGTCTTCTTATGTCATATAGTAAGCATATTCAAGTTGATAAACAAGGTTTGGACATATTCAAACCTTACAAATCATATATCTATATATACCCCCTAACCCTAAACTTTGTCTTATGAAGTCAAGCATGAAGAGAAGTGGTTTTGGGTTTCAAACATGGAAATTTCAAAAACCTCCCAAAAACTTCATTTTAGAGTGACTGAGAAGGTTACATGCTTCCCTTTTCATTTTCATGTTTTAAACTTGTTTAAATTAGCTTGGTCAAACCTAGGATTTCATGAAGATACAAATGGGTGGGCACAATGTTCAAAAAAATCAGAAAAATGAAAAACCAAGTCACATAGTCTTCTTATGTCATATCGTAAGCAATCAAGTTGATAAACAAGGTCTAGATATATCCAAACCAGACAAATCATGTATCTACCCCCTTTCGATCTTATGAAGTCTAGCATGAAGGGAAGTCGTTTTGGGTTTCAAACATTGAAATTTCAAGAACATCCCAAAAGCTTCATTTTAGAGTGACTAAGAAGGATACAGACTTCCCTTTTCATTTTCATGTTTTAAACTTGTTTAAATCTTGGTCAAACCAAGGATTTGACCAAGATTCAAATGGCCCTAAAAATTCAGAAAAAAAATCAAAAGAATGAAAAACCAAAGCACATAGCATTCTTAGATATGTCATATGTATAGTAAGCATTCAAGTTGATAAACAAGGTCTAGACATATATATTCAAACCAGAAAAATCATGTATATATCTACCCCTAAAACCCTAATTAAACTCAGTCAATCATGAAGAGAAGTGGTTTTGGGTTTCAAACATGGAAATTTCAAGAACCTCCCAAAAGCTTCATTTTAGAGTGACTAAGAAGGATCCAGGCTTACTTATTCGTTTTCACATGTTAAACTTGTCTAAATCTTGGTCAAACCTAGGATTTGACCAAGATATGATTCAAATATGCAGAAAATTAAAAAAAATCAGAAAAATGAAAAACCAAAGTACATAGTCTTCTTATGTCATATAGTAAGCATATTCAAGTTGATAAACAAGGTTTGGACATATTCAAACCATACAAATCATGTATCTATACCCCCTAACCCTAAACTTTGTCTTATGAAGTCAAGCATCATGAAGAGAAGTGGTTTTGGGTTTCAAACATGGAAATTTCAAAAACCTCCCAAAAACTTCATTTTAGAGTGACTGAGAAGGTTACATGTTTCCCTTTTCGTTTTCATGTTTTAAACTTGTTTAAATTATCTTGGTAAAACCTAGGATTTCATGAAGATACAAATGGGTGGGCACAATATTCAAAAAAATCAGAAAATTGAAAAACCAAATCACATTGTCTTCTTATGTCATATCGTAAGCATTCAAGTTGATAAACAAGGTCTAGATATATCCAAACCAGACAAATCATGTATCTACCCCCTGTCGATCTTATGAAGTCTAGCATGAAGGGAAGTCGTTTTCGGTTTCAAACATGGAAATTTCAAGAACATCCCAAAAGCTTCCATTTTAGAGTTACTAAAAGAAGGATATACAGACTTCCCTTTTTCATTTTCATGTTTTAAACTTGTTTAAATCCTTGTCAAACCAAAGATTTTGACCAAGATTCAAATGGGCATAAAAATTTAGAAAAAAAATCAAAAGAGAATGAAAAACCAAAGCACATAGCATTCTTATATATGTCATATGTATAGTAAGCATTCAAGTTGATAAACCAGGTCTAGACATATTCAAACCAGAAAAATCATGTATATATCTACCCCTAAAACCCTAAACTCTTTCTTATGAAGTCAATCATGAAGAGAAGTGGTTTTGGGTTTCAAACATGGAAATTTCAAGAACCTCCCAAAAGATTTAATTTAGAGTGACTAATAAGGATCCATGCTTACCTTTTCATTTTCACAATTTAAACTTGTTTAAATCTTTGTCAAACCTATGATTTGACCAAGATTCAAATATATGGGCATAAAATTCAAAAAAAATCAGAAAAATGAAAAACAAAAGCATATAGTCTTCTTATGTCATATAGTAAGCATTCAAGTTGATAAATTAACAAGGTTTGGACATATTCAAACCATACAAATCATGTATCTACCCCTAACCCTAAACTCGGTCGATCTTATGAAGTGTAGCATGAAGAGAGGTCGTTTTGGGTTTCAAACATGGAAATTTCAAGAACATCCCAAAATGCTTCATTTTAGAGTGACTAAGAAGGATCCAGGCTTACTTATTCGTTTTCACGTGTTAAACTTGTCTAATCTTGGTCAAACCTAGGATTTGACCAAGATTCAAATGCGCAGAAAATTTAAAAAATCAGAAAAATGAAAACCAAAGTACATAGTCTTCTTATGTCATATAGTAAGCATATTCAAGTTGATAAACAAGGTTTGAACCTTGATCTGTAGTAGTGGGCAAAACCCTAGTTTAACCTATTTAATTATAGATTCGTAGGTTGATTTTTCTACCTTTTTATTATTACTAACCTATTTAATTATAGATTCGTAGGTTGATTTTTCTATACCTTTTTATTATTACTATGCAGCACAAGTGTGTTTGCCCGTCGAGTGAAACTCGGAGGAAGAGGGATCACTCGAAGGAAGGAGAGAAGAAGGGAGATAATTATGGTGTCTCCCCTTTTTCGGGTGATGATGTTGACTTTTGTGCAGGGTTTTTCAGTGAGCAGGAGGTGCGAGCGAGCGAGCGAGCGAGTCGAGCGAGGCCGAGAATGAGAGAGATTTGTTTTTTTTTGTGAGAGGGACAACCGAAGGATCCAGAAGGACCCACAGACTTCCAATACGCATCCTGATGCGTCTTCTCTTGACAAAGAATATGGCTGGGAGTTTGCGTACCTATTGCACGTGACTTGTGCTCACTGAAGTGTGGGACCTCACGCGTGGGCACCACACGTAAGTGACAGACCTGTTGGTGTAAAAACTCGGTTGATTATTATAGTGCATTAGAACAAAGTTTCCTATGGATTCAAGGGTAGGAAATCCAAGTTAACTCATTTACATGACATTATTTTTCTTATGTCATATAGTAAGCATTAAAGTTGATAAACAATGTCTAGACATATTCAAACCAGACAAATCATGTATCTATACCCCTAACCCCTAAACTCTGTCTTATGAAGTCAAGCATGTGAACAGATGTGGTTTTGGGTTTCAAACATGGAAATTTCAAAAACCTCCCAACAGCTTCAATTTAGAGTGCCTAAGAAGGATACATGCTTCCCTTTTCATTTTCATGTTTTATAAAACTTGTTTTAATTATCTTGGTCAAACCTAGGATTTGACGAAGATACAAATGGGTGGGCAAAAAATTAAAAAAATAAGAAAAATGGAAAACCAAATCACATAGTCTTCTTATGTCATATCGTAAGCAATCAAGTTGATAAACAAGGTCTAGATATATCCAAACCAGACAAATCGTGTATCTACCCCCTTTCGATCTTATGAAGTCTAGCATGAAGGGAAGTCGTTTTGGGTTTTAAACATTGAAATTTCAAGAACATCCCAAAAGCTTCATTTTAGAGTGACTAAGAAGGATACAGACTTCCCTTTTCATTTTCATGTTTTAAACTTGTTTAAATCTTGGTCAAACCAAGGATTTGACCAAGATTCAAATGGCCCTAAAAATTCAGAAAAAAATCAAAAGAATGAAAAACCAAAGCACATAGCATTCTTATGTCATATGTATAGTAAGCATTCAAGTTGATAAACAAGGTCTAGACATATATATTCAAACCAGAAAAATCATGTATATATCTACCCCTAAAACCCTAATTAAACTCACTCAATCATGAAGAGAAGTGGTTTTGGGTTTCAAACATGGAAATTTCAAGAACCTCCCAAAAGCTTCATTTTAGAGTGACTAAGAAGGATCCAGGCTTACTTATTCGTTTTCACGTGTTAAACTTGTCTAAATCTTGGTCAAACCTAGGATTTGACCAAGATATGATTCAAATGCGCAGAAAATTAAAAAAAATCAGAAAAATGAAAAACCAAAGTACATAGTCTTCTTATGTCATATAGTAAGCATATTCAAGTTGATAAACAAGGTTTGGACATATTCAAACCATACAAATCATGTATCTATATATACCCCCTAACCCTAAACTTTGTCTTATGAAGTCAAGCATGAAGAGAAGTGGTTTTGGGTTTCAAACATGGAAATTTCAAAAACCTCCCAAAAACTTCATTTTAGAGTGACTGAGAAGGTTACATGCTTCCCTTTTCATTTTCATGTTTTAAACTTGTTTAAATTAGCTTGGTCAAACCTAGGATTTCATGAAGATACAAATGGGTGGGCACAATGTTCAAAAAAATCAGAAAAATGAAAAACCAAATCACATAGTCTTCTTATGTCATATCGTAAGCAATCAAGTTGATAAACAAGGTCTAGATATATCCAAACCAGACAAATCATGTATCTACCCCCTTTCGATCTTATGAAGTCTAGCATGAAGGGAAGTCGTTTTGGGTTTCAAACATTGAAATTTCAAGAACATCCCAAAAGCTTCATTTTAGAGTGACTAAGAAGGATACAGACTTCCCTTTTCATTTTCATGTTTTAAACTTGTTTAAATCTTGGTCAAACCAAGGATTTGACCAAGATTCAAATGGCCCTAAAAATTCAGAAAAAAATCAAAAGAATGAAAAACCAAAGCACATAGCATTCTTAGATATGTCATATGTATAGTAAGCATTCAAGTTGATAAACAAGGTCTAGACATATATATTCAAACCAGAAAAATCATGTATATATCTACCCCTAAAACCCTAATTAAACTCAGTCAATCATGAAGAGAAGTGGTTTTGGGTTTCAAACATGGAAATTTCAAGAACCTCCCAAAAGCTTCATTTTAGAGTGACTAAGAAGGATCCAGGCTTACTTATTCGTTTTCACGTGTTAAACTTGTCTAAATCTTGGTCAAACCTACGATTTGACCAAGATATGATTCAAATGTGCAGAAAATTAAAAAAAAATCAGAAAAATGAAAAACCAAAGTACATATTCTTCTTATGTCATATAGTAAGCATATTCAAGTTGATAAACAAGGTTTGGACATATTCAAACCATACAAATCATGTATCTATACCCCCTAACCCTAAACTTTGTATTTTGAAGTCAAGCATGAAGAGAAGTGGTTTTGGGTTTCAAACATGGAAATTTCAAAAACCTCCCAAAAACTTCATTTTAGAGTGACTGAGAAGGTTACATGTTTCCCTTTTCGTTTTCATGTTTTAAACTTGTTTAAATTATCTTGGTAAAACCTAGGATTTCATGAAGATACAAATGGGTGGGCACAATATTCAAAAAAATCAGAAAATTGAAAAACCAAATCACATTGTCTTCTTATGTCATATCGTAAGCATTCAAGTTGATAAACAAGGTCTAGATATATCCAAACCAGACAAATCATGTATCTACCCCCTGTCGATCTTATGAAGTCTAGCATGAAGGGAAGTCGTTTTCGGTTTCAAACATGGAAATTTCAAGAACATCCCAAAAGCTTCCATTTTAGAGTTACTAAGAAGGATCCAGGCTTATCTTTTCATTTCATGTTTTAAACTTGTTTAAATCCTGGTCAAACCTAGGATTTGATGAAGATACAAATGGGTGGGCACGTACAATATTCAAAAAAATCAGAAAAATGAAAAACCAAAGCACATAGCATTCTTATGTCATATGTATAGTAAGCATTCAAGTTTTGATAAACAAGGGCTAGACATATTCAAACCAGAAAAATCATGTATATATCTACCCCTAAAACCCTAAACTCTGTCTTATGAAGTCAATCATGAAGAGAAGTGGTTTTGGGTTTGAAACATGGAAATTTCAAGAACCTCCCAAAAGATTTATGTTAGAGTGACTAATAAGGATCCATGCTTACCTTCATTTTCATAATTTAAACTTGTTTAAATCTTGGTCAAACCTAGGATTTGACCAAGATTCAGATGGGCATAAAATTAAAATAAAACAGAAAAATGAAAAACCAAAGCACATAGTCTTCTTATGTCATATAGTAAGCATTAAAATTGAGAAACAAGGTCTCTAGCTAGACATATTCAAACTATGCAAATCATGTATCTATGTACCCCCTAACCCCTAAACTCTGTCTTATGAAGTCAAGCACGAAGAGATGTGGTTTTGGGTTTCAAACATGGAAATTTCAAAAACCACCCAAAAGCTTCATTTTAATTAGAGTGACAAAGAAGGATACAGGCTTCCCTTCTCATTTTCATGTTTTAAACTTGTTTAAATCTTGGTCAAACCTAGGATTCTACCAAGATTCAAATGGGCATAAAAATTCAGAAAAAATCAAAAGAATGAAAAACCAAAGCACATAGCATTCTTATGTCATATAGTAAGCATTCAAGTTGATAAACAGGGTCTAGACATATTCAAACCAGAAAAATCATGTATATATATATCTACCCCTATCCCTAAACTCTGTCTTATGAAGTCAAGCATGAAGAGAAGTGGTTTTGGGTTTCAAACCTGGAAATTTCAAAAAAAAAAAACCAAAAGCTTCATTTTAGGGAGACTAAGAAGGATCCATGCTTACCATTTTTTTTTCACGTCTTAAACTTGTTTAAATCTTGGTCAAACCTAGGATTTGACCAAGATTCAAATTGGCAGAAAATTTTAAAAAATCAAAAAAAATTAAAAACCAAAGTACATAGTCTTCTTATGGCATATAGTAAGCATTCAAGTTGTTAAACAAGGTCTAGACATATTCAAACCAAACAAATCATGTATCTATACCCCTAACCCCTAATTAAACTCTATATAACTTATGAAGTCAAGCATGAAGAGACGTGGTTTTTGGTTTCAAACATGGAAATTTCAAAAACCTCCCAAAATCTTTATTTTAATTAGAGTGACTAAGAAGGATACATGCTTCCCTTCTCATTTTCATGTTTTAAACTTGTTTAAATCTTGGTCAAACCTAGGATTCGACCAAGATTCAAATGGGCATAAAAATTCAGAAAAAAATCAAAAGAATGAAAAACCAAAGCACATAGCATTCTTATGTCATATATAGTAAGCTAGCATTCAAGTTGATAAACAAGGTCTAGACATATTCAAACCAGAAAAATCATGTATATATCTACCCCTAACCCTAAACTATGTCTTATGAAGTCAAGCATGAAGAGAAGTGGTTTTTGGTTTCAAACATGGAAATTTCAAAAAAAAAAGGCTTCATTTTCGGGAGACTAAGAAGGATCTATGCTTACCATTTTATTTTCATGTTTTAAACTTGTTTAAATCTTGGTCAAACCTAGGATTTGACCAAGATTCAAATGGGCAGAAAATTAAAAAAAGTGTGTTTGCCCGTCGAGTGAAACTCGGAGGAAGAGGGATCACTCGGAAGGAGAGAAGAAGGGAGAGAATTATGGTGTCTCCCCTTTTTCGGGTGATGATGTTGACTTTTGTGCAGGGTTTGTCAGTGAGCAGGAGGTGCGAGCGAGCGAGCGAGCGAGTCGAGCGAGGCCGAGAATGAGAGAGATTTGTTTTTTTTGTGAGAGGGACGACCGAAGGAACCAAAAGGACCCACAGACTTCCAATACGCATCCTGATGCGTCTTCTCTTGACAAAGAAAATGGCTGGGAGTTTGCGTACCTATTGCACGTGACTTGTGCTCACTGAAGTGTGGGACCTCACGCGTGGGCACCACACGTAAGTGACAGACCTGTTGGTGTAAAAACTCGGTTGATTATTATAGTGCATTAGAACAAAGTTTCCTATGGATTCAAGGGTAGGAAATCCAAGTTAACTCATTTACATGACATTATTTTTCTTATGTCATATAGTAAGCATTAAAGTTGATAAACAATGTCTAGACATATTCAAACCAGACAAATCATGTATCTATACCCCTAACCCCTAAACTCTGTCTTATGAAGTCAAGCATGTGAAGAGATGTGGTTTTGGGTTTCAAACATGGAAATTTCAAAAACCTCCCAAAAGCTTCATTTTAGAGTGCCTAAGAAGGATACATGCTTCCCTTTTCATTTTCATGTTTTATAAAACTTGTTTTAATTATCTTGGTCAAACCTAGGATTTGACGAAGATACAAATGGGTGGGCAAAAAATTAAAAAAATCAGAAAAATGGAAAACCAAATCACATAGTCTTCTTATGTCATATCGTAAGCAATCAAGTTGATAAACAAGGTCTAGATATATCCAAACCAGACAAATCGTGTATCTACCCCCTTTCGATCTTATGAAGTCTAGCATGAAGGGAAGTCGTTTTGGGTTTCAAACATTGAAATTTCAAGAACATCCCAAAAGCTTCATTTTAGAGTGACTAAGAAGGATACAGACTTCCCTTTTCATTTTCATGTTTTAAACTTGTTTAAATCTTGGTCAAACCAAGGATTTGACCAAGATTCAAATGGCCCTAAAAATTCAGAAAAAATCGAAAGAATGAAAAACCAAAGCACATAGCATTCTTATGTCATATGTATAGTAAGCATTCAAGTTGATAAACAAGGTCTAGACATATATATTCAAACCAGAAAAATCATGTATATATCTACCCCTAAAACCCTAATTAAACTCAGTCAATCATGAAGAGAAGTGGTTTTGGGTTTCAAACATGGAAATTTCAAGAACCTCCCAAAAGCTTCATTTTAGAGTGACTAAGAAGGATCCAGGCTTACTTATTCGTTTTCACGTGTTAAACTTGTCTAAATCTTGGTCAAACCTAGGATTTGACCAAGATATGATTCAAATGCGCAGAAAATTAAAAAAAATCAGAAAAATGAAAAACCAAAGTACATAGTCTTCTTATGTCATATAGTAAGCATATTCAAGTTGATAAACAAGGTTTGGACATATTCAAACCATACAAATCATGTATCTATATATACCCCCTAACCCTAAACTTTGTCTTATGAAGTCAAGCATGAAGAGAAGTGGTTTTGGGTTTCAAACATGGAAATTTCAAAAACCTCCCAAAAACTTCATTTTAGAGTGACTGAGAAGGTTACATGCTTCCCTTTTCATTTTCATGTTTTAAACTTGTTTAAATTAGCTTGGTCAAACCTAGGATTTCATGAAGATACAAATGGGTGGGCACAATGTTCAAAAAAATCAGAAAAATGGAAAACCAAATCACATAGTCTTCTTATGTCATATCGTAAGCAATCAAGTTGATAAACAAGGTCTAGATATATCCAAACCAGACAAATCATGTATCTACCCCCTTTCGATCTTATGAAGTCTAGCATGAAGGGAAGTCGTTTTGGGTTTCAAACATTGAAATTTCAAGAACATCCCAAAAGCTTCATTTTAGAGTGACTAAGAAGGATACAGACTTCCCTTTTCATTTTCATGTTTTAAACTTGTTTAAATCTTGTCCAAACCAATGATTTGACCAAGATTCAAATGGCCCTAAAAATTCAGAAAAAAAATCAAAAGAATGAAAAACCAAAGCACATAGCATTCTTAGATATGTCATCTGTATAGTAAGCATTCAAGTTGATAAACAAGGTCTAGACATATATATTCAAACCAGAAAAATCATGTATATATCTACCCCTAAAACCCTAATTAAACTCAGTCAATCATGAAGAGAAGTGGTTTTGGGTTTCAAACATGGAAATTTCAAGAACCTCCCAAAAGCTTCATTTTAGAGTGACTAAGAAGGATCCAGGCTTACTTATTCGTTTTCACGTGTTAAACTTGTCTAAATCTTGGTCAAACCTAGGATTTGACCAAGATATGATTCAAATGTGCAGAAAATTAAAAAAAATCAGAAAAATGAAAAACCAAAGTACATAGTCTTCTTATGTCATATAGTAAGCATATTCAAGTTGATAAACAAGGTTTGGACATATTCAAACCATACAAATCATGTATCTATACCCCCTAACCCTAAACTTTGTCTTATGAAGTCAAGCATCATGAAGAGAAGTGGTTTTGGGTTTCAAACATGGAAATTTCAAAAACCTCCCAAAAACTTCATTTTAGAGTGACTGAGAAGGTTACATGTTTCCCTTTTCGTTTTCATGTTTTAAACTTGTTTAAATTATCTTGGTAAAACCTAGGATTTCATGAAGATACAAATGGGTGGGCACAATATTCAAAAAAATCAGAAAATTGAAAAACCAAATCACATTGTCTTCTTATGTCATATCGTAAGCATTCAAGTTGATAAACAAGGTCTAGATATATCCAAACCAGACAAATCATGTATCTACCCCCTGTCGATCTTATGAAGTCTAGCATGAAGGGAAGTCGTTTTCGGTTTCAAACATGGAAATTTCAAGAACATCCCAAAAGCTTCCATTTTAGAGTTACTAAAAGAAGGATATACAGACTTCCCTTTTTCATTTTCATGTTTTAAACTTGTTTAAATCCTTGTCAAACCAAAGATTTTGACCAAGATTCAAATGGGCATAAAAATTTAGAAAAAAAATCAAAAGAGAATGAAAAACCAAAGCACATAGCATTCTTATATATGTCATATGTATAGTAAGCATTCAAGTTGATAAACCAGGTCTAGACATATTCAAACCAGAAAAATCATGTATATATCTACCCCTAAAACCCTAAACTCTTTCTTATGAAGTCAATCATGAAGAGAAGTGGTTTTGGGTTTCAAACATGGAAATTTCAAGAACCTCCCAAAAGATTTAATTTAGAGTGACTAATAAGGATCCATGCTTACCTTTTCATTTTCACAATTTAAACTTGTTTAAATCTTTGTCAAACCTATGATTTGACCAAGATTCAAATATATGGGCATAAAATTCAAAAAAAAATCAGAAAAATGAAAAACAAAAGCATATAGTCTTCTTATGTCATATAGTAAGCATTCAAGTTGATAAATTAACAAGGTTTGGACATATTCAAACCATACAAATCATGTATCTACCCCTAACCCTAAACTCGGTCGATCTTATGAAGTGTAGCATGAAGAGAGGTCGTTTTGGGTTTCAAACATGGAAATTTCAAGAACATCCCAAAATGCTTCATTTTAGAGTGACTAAGAAGGATCCAGGCTTACTTATTCGTTTTCACGTGTTAAACTTGTCTAATCTTGGTCAAACCTAGGATTTGACCAAGATTCAAATGCGCAGAAAATTTAAAAAATCAGAAAAATGAAAACCAAAGTACATAGTCTTCTTATGTCATATAGTAAGCATATTCAAGTTGATAAACAAGGTTTGAACCTTGATCTGTAGTAGTGGGCAAAACCCTAGTTTAACCTATTTAATTATAGATTCGTAGGTTGATTTTTCTACCTTTTTATTATTACTAACCTATTTAATTATAGATTCGTAGGTTGATTTTTCTATACCTTTTTATTATTACTATGCAGCACAAGTGTGTTTGCCCGTCGAGTGAAACTCGGAGGAAGAGGGATCACTCGGAGGAAGGAGAGAAGAAGGGAGAGAATTATGGTGTCTCCCCTTTTTCGGGTGATGATGTTGACTTTTGTGCAGGGTTTGTCAGTGAGCAGGAGGTGCGAGCGAGCGAGTCGAGCGAGGCCGAGAATGAGAGAGATTTGTTTTTTTGTGAGAGGGACAACCGAAGGATCCAGAAGGACCCACAGACTTCCAATACGCATCCTGATGCGTCTTCTCTTGACAAAGAAGATGGCTGGGAGTTTGCGTACCTATTGCACGTGACTTGTGCTCACTGAAGTGTGGGACCTCACGCGTGGGCACCACACGTAAGTGACAGACCTGTTGGTGTAAAAACTCGGTTGATTATTATAGTGCATTAGAACAAAGTTTCCTATGGATTCAAGGGTAGGAAATCCAAGTTAACTCATTTACATGACATTATTTTTCTTATGTCATATAGTAAGCATTAAAGTTGATAAACAATGTCTAGACATATTCAAACCAGACAAATCATGTATCTATACCCCTAACCCCTAAACTCTGTCTTATGAAGTCAAGCATGTGAACAGATGTGGTTTTGGGTTTCAAACATGGAAATTTCAAAAACCTCCCAAAAGCTTCAATTTAGAGTGCCTAAGAAGGATACATGCTTCCCTTTTCATTTTCATGTTTTATAAAACTTGTTTTAATTATCTTGGTCAAACCTAGGATTTGACGAAGATACAAATGGGTGGGCAAAAAATAAAAAAAATCAGAAAAATGGAAAACCAAATCACATAGTCTTCTTATGTAATATCGTAAGCAATCAAGTTGATAAACAAGGTCTAGATATATCCAAACCAGACAAATCGTGTATCTACCCCCTTTCGATCTTATGAAGTCTAGCATGAAGGGAAGTCGTTTTGGGTTTCAAACATTGAAATTTCAAGAACATCCCAAAAGCTTCATTTTAGAGTGACTAAGAAGGATACAGACTTCCCTTTTCATTTTCATGTTTTAAACTTGTTTAAATCTTGGTCAAACCAAGGATTTGACCAAGATTCAAATGGCCCTAAAAATTCAGAAAAAAATCAAAAGAATGAAAAACCAAAGCACATAGCATTCTTATGTCATATGTATAGTAAGCATTCAAGTTGATAAACAAGGTCTAGACATATATATTCAAACCAGAAAAATCATGTATATATCTACCCCTAAAACCCTAATTAAACTCAGTCAATCATGAAGAGAAGTGGTTTTGGGTTTCAAACATGGAAATTTCCAGAACCTCCCAAAAGCTTCATTTTAGAGTGACTAAGAAGGATCCAGGCTTACTTATTCGTTTTCACGTGTTAAACTTGTCTAAATCTTGGTCAAACCTAGGATTTGACCAAGATATGATTCAAATGCGCAGAAAATTAAAAAAAATCAGAAAAATGAAAAACCAAAGTACATAGTCTTCTTATGTCATATAGTAAGCATATTCAAGTTGATAAACAAGGTTTGGACATATTCAAACCATACAAATCATGTATCTATATATACCCCCTAACCCTAAACTTTGTCTTATGAAGTCAAGCATGAAGAGAAGTGGTTTTGGGTTTCAAACATGGAAATTTCAAAAACCTCCCAAAAACTTCATTTTAGAGTGACTGAGAAGGTTACATGCTTCCCTTTTCATTTTCATGTTTTAAACTTGTTTAAATTAGCTTGGTCAAACCTAGGATTTCATGAAGATACAAATGGGTGGGCACAATGTTCAAAAAAATCAGAAAAATGAAAAACCAAATCACATAGTCTTCTTATGTCATATCGTAAGCAATCAAGTTGATAAACAAGGTCTAGATATATCCAAACCAGACAAATCATGTATCTACCCCCTTTCGATCTTATGAAGTCTAGCATGAAGGGAAGTCGTTTTGGGTTTCAAACATTGAAATTTCAAGAACATCCCAAAAGCTTCATTTTAGAGTGACTAAGAAGGATACATACTTCCCTTTTCATTTTCATGTTTTAAACTTGTTTAAATCTTGGTCAAACCAAGGATTTGACCAAGATTCAAATGGCCCTAAAAATTCAGAAAAAAAATCAAAAGAATGAAAAACCAAAGCACATAGCATTCTTAGATATGTCATATGTATAGTAAGCATTCAAGTTGATAAACAAGGTCTAGACATATATATTCAAACCAGAAAAATCATGTATATATCTACCCCTAAAACCCTAATTAAACTCAGTCAATCATGAAGAGAAGTGGTTTTGGGTTTCAAACATGGAAATTTCAAGAACCTCCCAAAAGCTTCATTTTAGAGTGACTAAGAAGGATCCAGGCTTACTTATTCGTTTTCACGTGTTAAACTTGTCTAAATCTTGGTCAAACCTAGGATTTGACCAAGATATGATTCAAATGTGCAGAAAATTAAAAAAAATCAGAAAAATGAAAAACCAAAGTACATATTCTTCTTATGTCATATAGTAAGCATATTCAAGTTGATAAACAAGGTTTGGACATATTCAAACCATACAAATCATGTATCTATACCCCCTAACCCTAAACTTTGTATTATGAAGTCAAGCATGAAGAGAAGTGGTTTTGGGTTTCAAACATGGAAATTTCAAAAACCTCCCAAAAACTTCATTTTAGAGTGACTGAGAAGGTTACATGTTTCCCTTTTCGTTTTCATGTTTTAAACTTGTTTAAATTATCTTGGTAAAACCTAGGATTTCATGAAGATACAAATGGGTGGGCACAATATTCAAAAAAATCAGAAAATTGAAAAACCAAATCACATTGTCTTCTTATGTCATATCGTAAGCATTCAAGTTGATAAACAAGGTCTAGATATATCCAAACCAGACAAATCATGTATCTACCCCCTGTCGATCTTATGAAGTCTAGCATGAAGGGAAGTCGTTTTCGGTTTCAAACATGGAAATTTCAAGAACATCCCAAAAGCTTCCATTTTAGAGTTACTAAGAAGGATCCAGGCTTATCTTTTCATTTCATGTTTTAAACTTGTTTAAATCCTGGTCAAACCTAGGATTTGATGAAGATACAAATGGGTGGGCACGTACAATATTCAAAAAAATCAGAAAAATGAAAAACCAAAGCACATAGCATTCTTATGTCATATGTATAGTAAGCATTCAAGTTTTGATAAACAAGGGCTAGACATATTCAAACCAGAAAAATCATGTATATATCTACCCCTAAAACCCTAAACTCTGTCTTATGAAGTCAATCATGAAGAGAAGTGGTTTTGGGTTTGAAACATGGAAATTTCAAGAACCTCCCAAAAGATTTATGTTAGAGTGACTAATAAGGATCCATGCTTACCTTCATTTTCATAATTTAAACTTGTTTAAATCTTGGTCAAACCTAGGATTTGACCAAGATTCAGATGGGCATAAAATTAAAATAAAACAGAAAAATGAAAAACCAAAGCACATAGTCTTCTTATGTCATATAGTAAGCATTAAAATTGAGAAACAAGGTCTCTAGCTAGACATATTCAAACTATGCAAATCATGTATCTATGTACCCCCTAACCCCTAAACTCTGTCTTATGAAGTCAAGCACGAAGAGATGTGGTTTTGGGTTTCAAACATGGAAATTTCAAAAACCACCCAAAAGCTTCATTTTAATTAGAGTGACAAAGAAGGATACAGGCTTCCCTTCTCATTTTCATGTTTTAAACTTGTTTAAATCTTGGTCAAACCTAGGATTCTACCAAGATTCAAATGGGCATAAAAATTCAGAAAAAATCAAAAGAATGAAAAACCAAAGCACATAGCATTCTTATGTCATATAGTAAGCATTCAAGTTGATAAACAGGGTCTAGACATATTCAAACCAGAAAAATCATGTATATATATATCTACCCCTATCCCTAAACTCTGTCTTATGAAGTCAAGCATGAAGAGAAGTGGTTTTGGGTTTCAAACCTGGAAATTTCAAAAAAAAAAACCAAAAGCTTCATTTTAGGGAGACTAAGAAGGATCCATGCTTACCATTTTATTTTCACGTCTTAAACTTGTTTAAATCTTGGTCAAACCTAGGATTTGACCAAGATTCAAATTGGCAGAAAATTTCAAAAAATCAAAAAAATTAAAAACCAAAGTACATAGTCTTCTTATGGCATATAGTAAGCATTCAAGTTGTTAAATAAGGTCTAGACATATTCAAACCAAACAAATCATGTATCTATACCCCTAACCCCTAATTAAACTCTATATATCTTATGAAGTCAAGCATGAAGAGACGTGGTTTTTGGTTTCAAACATGGAAATTTCAAAAACCTCCCAAAATCTTCATTTTAATTAGAGTGACTAAGAAGGATACATGCTTCCCTTCTCATTTTCATGTTTTAAACTTGTTTAAATCTTGGTCAAACCTAGGATTCGACCAAGATTCAAATGGGCATAAAAATTCAGAAAAAAATCAAAAGAATGAAAAACCAAAGCACATAGCATTCTTATGTCATATATAGTAAGCTAGCATTCAAGTTGATAAACAAGGTCTAGACATATTCAAACCAGAAAAATCATGTATATATCTACCCCTAACCCTAAACTATGTCTTATGAAGTCAAGCATGAAGAGAAGTGGTTTTTGGTTTCAAACATGGAAATTTCAAAAAAAAAGCTTCATTTTCGGGAGACTAAGAAGGATCCATGCTTACCATTTTATTTTCATGTTTTAAACTTGTTTAAATCTTGGTCAAACCTAGGATTTGACCAAGATTCAAATGGGCAGAAAATTAAAAAAAGTGTGTTTGCCCGTCGAGTGAAACTCGGAGGAAGAGGGATCACTCGGAAGGAGAGAAGAAGGGAGAGAATTATGGTGTCTCCCCTTTTTCGGGTGATGATGTTGACTTTTGTGCAGGGTATGTCAGTGAGCAGGAGGTGCGAGCGAGCGAGCGAGCGAGCGAGCGAGTCGAGCGAGGCCGAGAATGAGAGAGATTTGTTTTTTTTTGTGAGAGGGACGACCGAAGGAACCAGAAGGACCCACAGACTTCCAATACGCATCCTGATGCGTCTTCTCTTGACAAAGAAAATGGCTGGGAGTTTGCGTACCTATTGCACGTGACTTGTGCTCACTGAAGTGTGGGACCTCACGCGTGGGCACCACACGTAAGTGACAGACCTGTTGGTGTAAAAACTCGGTTGATTATTATAGTGCATTAGAACAAAGTTTCCTATGGATTCAAGGGTAGGAAATCCAAGTTAACTCATTTACATGACATTATTTTTCTTATGTCATATAGTAAGCATTAAAGTTGATAAACAATGTCTAGACATATTCAAACCAGACAAATCATGTATCTATACCCCTAACCCCTAAACTCTGTCTTATGAAGTCAAGCATGTGAAGAGATGTGGTTTTGGGTTTCAAACATGGAAATTTCAAAAACCTCCCAAAAGCTTCATTTTAGAGTGCCTAAGAAGGATAGATGCTTCCCTTTTCATTTTCATGTTTTATAAAACTTGTTTTAATTATCTTGGTCAAACCTAGGATTTGACGAAGATACAAATGGGTGGGCAAAAAATTAAAAAAATCAGAAAAATGGAAAACCAAATCACATAGTCTTCTTATGTCATATCGTAAGCAATCAAGTTGATAAACAAGGTCTAGATATATCCAAACCAGAAAAATCGTGTATCTACCCCCTTTCGATCTTATGAAGTCTAGCATGAAGGGAAGTCGTTTTGGGTTTCAAACATTGAAATTTCAAGAACATCCCAAAAGCTTCATTTTAGAGTGACTAAGAAGGATACAGACTTCCCTTTTCATTTTCATGTTTTAAACTTGTTTAAATCTTGGTCAAACCAATGATTTGACCAAGATTCAAATGGCCCTAAAAATTCAGAAAAAAAATCAAAAGAATGAAAAACCAAAGCACATAGCATTCTTAGATATGTCATATGTATAGTAAGCATTCAAGTTGATAAACAAGGTCTAGACATATATATTCAAACCAGAAAAATCATGTATATATCTACCCCTAAAACCCTAATTAAACTCAGTCAATCATGAAGAGAAGTGGTTTTGGGTTTCAAACATGGAAATTTCAAGAACCTCCCAAAAGCTTCATTTTAGAGTGACTAAGAAGGATCCAGGCTTACTTATTCGTTTTCACGTGTTAAACTTGTCTAAATCTTGGTCAAACCTAGGATTTGACCAAGATATGATTCAAATGTGCAGAAAATTAAAAAAAATCAGAAAAATGAAAAACCAAAGTACATAGTCTTCTTATGTCATATAGTAAGCATATTCAAGTTGATAAACAAGGTTTGGACATATTCAAACCATACAAATCATGTATCTATACCCCCTAACCCTAAACTTTGTCTTATGAAGTCAAGCATGAAGAGAAGTGGTTTGGGGTTTCAAACATGGAAATTTCAAAAACCTCCCAAAAACTTCATTTTAGAGTGACTGAGAAGGTTACATGTTTCCCTTTTCGTTTTCATGTTTTAAACTTGTTTAAATTATCTTGGTAAAACCTAGGATTTCATGAAGATACAAATGGGTGGGCACAATATTCAAAAAAATCAGAAAATTGAAAAACCAAATCACATTGTCTTCTTATGTCATATCGTAAGCATTCAAGTTGATAAACAAGGTCTAGATATATCCAAACCAGACAAATCATGTATCTACCCCCTGTCGATCTTATGAAGTCTAGCATGAAGGGAAGTCGTTTTCGGTTTCAAACATGGAAATTTCAAGAACATCCCAAAAGCTTCCATTTTAGAGTTACTAAAAGAAGGATATACAGACTTCCCTTTTTCATTTTCATGTTTTAAACTTGTTTAAATCCTTGTCAAACCAAAGATTTTGACCAAGATTCAAATGGGCATAAAAATTTAGAAAAAAATCAAAAGAGAATGAAAAACCAAAGCACATAGCATTCTTATATATGTCATATGTATAGTAAGCATTCAAGTTGATAAACCAGGTCTAGACATATTCAAACCAGAAAAATCATGTATATATCTACCCCTAAAACCCTAAACTCTTTCTTATGAAGTCAATCATGAAGAGAAGTTGTTTTGGGTTTCAAACATGGAAATTTCAAGAACCTCCCAAAAGATTTAATTTAGAGTGACTAATAAGGATCCATGCTTACCTTTTCATTTTCACAATTTAAACTTGTTTAAATCTTTGTCAAACCTATGATTTGACCAAGATTCAAATATATGGGCATAAAATTCAAAAAAAAATCAGAAAAATGAAAAACAAAAGCATATAGTCTTCTTATGTCATATAGTAAGCATTCAAGTTGATAAATTAACAAGGTTTGGACATATTCAAACCATACAAATCATGTATCTACCCCTAACCCTAAACTCGGTCGATCTTATGAAGTGTAGCATGAAGAGAGGTCGTTTTGGGTTTCAAACATGGAAATTTCAAGAACATCCCAAAATGCTTCATTTTAGAGTGACTAAGAAGGATCCAGGCTTACTTATTCGTTTTCACGTGTTAAACTTGTCTAATCTTGGTCAAACCTAGGATTTGACCAAGATTCAAATGCGCAGAAAATTTAAAAAATCAGAAAAATGAAAACCAAAGTACATAGTCTTCTTATGTCATATAGTAAGCATATTCAAGTTGATAAACAAGGTTTGAACCTTGATCTGTAGTAGTGGGCAAAACCCTAGTTTAACCTATTTAATTATAGATTCGTAGGTTGATTTTTCTACCTTTTTATTATTACTAACCTATTTAATTATAGATTCGTAGGTTGATTTTTCTATACCTTTTTATTATTACTATGCAGCACAAGTGTGTTTGCCCGTCGAGTGAAACTCGGAGGAAGAGGGATCACTCGGAGGAAGGAGAGAAGAAGGGAGAGAATTATGGTGTCTCCCCTTTTTCGGGTGATGATGTTGACTTTTGTGCAGGGTTTGTCAGTGAGCAGGAGGTGCGAGCGAGCGAGCGAGCGAGCGAGTCGAGCGAGGCCGAGAATGAGAGAGATTTGTTTTTTTTGTGTGAGAGGGACAACCGAAGGATCCAGAAGGACCCACAGACTTCCAATACGCATCCTGATGCGTCTTCTCTTGACAAAGAAGATGGCTGGGAGTTTGCGTACCTATTGCACGTGACTTGTGCTCACTGAAGTGTGGGACCTCACGCGTGGGCACCACACGTAAGTGACAGACCTGTTGGTGTAAAAACTCGGTTGATTATTATAGTGCATTAGAACAAAGTTTCCTATGGATTCAAGGGTAGGAAATCCAAGTTAACTCATTTACATGACATTATTTTTCTTATGTCATATAGTAAGCATTAAAGTTGATAAACAATGTCTAGACATATTCAAACCAGACAAATCATGTATCTATACCCCTAACCCCTAAACTCTGTCTTATGAAGTCAAGCATGTGAACAGATGTGGTTTTGGGTTTCAAACATGGAAATTTCAAAAAACTCCCAAAAGCTTCATTTTAGAGTGCCTAAGAAGGATACATGCTTCCCTTTTCATTTTCATGTTTTATAAAACTTGTTTTAATTATCTTGGTCAAACCTAGGATTTGACGAAGATACAAATGGGTGGGCAAAAAATTAAAAAAATCAGAAAAATGGAAAACCAAATCACATAGTCTTCTTATGTCATATCGTAAGCAATCAAGTTGATAAACAAGGTCTAGATATATCCAAACCAGACAAATCGTGTATCTACCCCCTTTCGATCTTATGAAGTCTAGCATGAAGGGATGTCGTTTTGGGTTTCAAACATTGAAATTTCAAGAACATCCCAAAAGCTTCATTTTAGAGTGACTAAGAAGGATACAGACTTCCCTTTTCATTTTCATGTTTTAAACTTGTTTAAATCTTGGTCAAACCAAGGATTTGACCAAGATTCAAATGGCCCTAAAAATTCAGAAAAAATCAAAAGAATGAAAAACCAGAAAAATCATGTATATATCTACCCCTAAAACCCTAATTAAACTCAGTCAATCATGAAGAGAAGTGGTTTTGGGTTTCAAACATGGAAATTTCAAGAACCTCCCAAAAGCTTCATTTTAGAGTGACTAAGAAGGATCCAGGCTTCCCTTTTCATTTTCATGTTTTAAACTTGTTTAAATTATCTTGGTCAAACCTAGGATTTCATGAAGATACAAATGGGTGGGCACAATATTCAAAAAAATCAGAAAAATGAAAAACCAAAGCACATAGTCTTCTTATGTCATATAGTTAGCATTAAAGTTGTTAAACAAGGTCTAGACATATTCAAACTAGACAAACCAAATGTATCTACACCCCCTGACCCCTAAACTCTATCTTATGAAGTCAGGCATGAAGAGAAGTGGTTTTGGGTTTCAAACATGGAATTTTCAAAAACCTCCCAAAAACTTCATTTTAGAGTGACTAAGAAGTATACATGCTTCCCTTTTCATATTCATGTTTTAAACTTGTTTAAATTATCTTGGTCAAACGACCTAGGATTTGACAAGATTCAAATGGGCATCAAAATTCAAAAAAAATCAGAAAAATGAAAACAAAAGCAAATAGTTTTCTTATGTCATATAGTAAGCATTCAAGTTGATAAACAAGGTCTAGACATATTAAAACCAGAAAAATCATGTATATATCTACCCCTAACCCTAAACTAATCTGTCGATCTTATGAAGTCAATCATGAAGAGAAGTGGTTTTGGGTTTCAAACATGGAAATTTCAAAAACCTCCCAAAGGCTTCATTTTAGAGTGACTAAGAAGGATCCAGGCTTACTTATTCGTTTTCACGTGTTAAACTTGTCTAAATCTTGGTCAAATTTAGGATTTGACCAAGATTCAAATGCGCAGAAAATTAAAAAAATCAGAAAAATGAAAAACCAAAGTACATAGTCTTCTTATGTCATATAGTAAGCATATTCAAGTTGATAAACAAGGTCTAGACATATTCAAAGTTTCAAACTAGACAAACCATGTATCTACCCCCTAACCCCTAAACTCTGTCTTATGAAGTCAAGCATGAAGAGAAGTGGTTTTGGGTTTCAGACATGGAAATTTCAAAAACCTCCCAAAAACTTCATTTTAGAGTGACTAAGAAGGATACATGCTTCCCTTTTCATTTCCATGTTTTAAAGTTGTTTAAATTATCTTGGTCAAACCTAGGATTTGACAAGATTCAAATGGGCATCAAAATTCAAAAAAAATCAGAAAAATGAAAAACCAAAGCAAATAGTTTTCTTATGTCATATAGTAAGAATTAAAGTTGATAAACAAGGTCTAGACATATTCAAACAAAAAAAATCATGTATATATCTACCCCTAACCCTAAACTCTGTCTTATGAAGTCAAGCATGGAAATTTCAAGAACATCCCAAAAGCTTCATTTTAGAGTGACTAAGAAGGATCCATGCTTACCTTTTCATATATTTTAAACTTGTTTAAATCTTTGTCAAACCTAGGATTTGACCAAAAGATTCAAATGGGCATAAAATTCAAAAAAAATCAGAAAAATGAAAAACACTACGAACAGTGAACAATACTGTTTCGCGTCCCTACAGTACACCATGTACAGTGTTGCGAGTGACCTGTGTCCTTCACGGATAGAGATCAGGTGACATGCACCTTTCGCATGTCACCTGGTGACATGCGGCTTAAATCTAAATTTAAATATTGCGTAAAAATCATGTCCCAACCTATAGCCCTCTCGATTTATAGGCCCCTGCCGCCTCTCCCCATTCACTTCACTTCTCGCTACCTCACTCCTCTCGATTTATATAGGCCCCTGCCGCCTCTCCCCATTCATCTTCAAAATCCTATAGCCCCAACCTGTACAGTGCTCGTCGGCGGCTGTACCATCCACAACCTCTGTATTAGCGCCTCCCTGCACCCCCATCTTCCGGCGATGAATCCCACGAGTGGACAAGGGGGCCTGTTAGGTGTTCGGCCCACCGTCGTAATCCCCCAGCAGCAACTACAGGACCTCGCCGCCAACTCGCACGCCCCCCTACAGCTGCTGCAGCAGGCGCATGGCGGCCTCACCGTTGAGTCTGATGTGCCCACCAAGCGGCAGCGGATCAACGACCTCTCCGTGGGCTCAGACGTGATGCCCTGCTGCAGTGCAAGACAACCTCGCCGTCGCCGGAGTCGGTCCTCTCCAAGGAGGAGAGCTTCGAGGTCGCTGGTTAATGTAGTTTAATCATTGGTTTAAAACTAGTTAGCCCCCTACCGAGTATTATTCGGAGGATTTGATGCAAAATACTTCATTCACCATGTTTTGGCGTGAGTATTTGTGCAGATCAGGACAACCCGAGAGATAGCCTGTCTGGGGCATTATTAGTTTTTTTTTGAGGGGTTCCTCGGGCCTTATTAGTGAAGCGTCCAATTTCTATTCACGTAATCCATGCCAGCAGGCCTCAGGACTTGTAATTTTGCATTGGAATCAATCCCTCAGCCTGATCCATGCTGGAACGGGGTGGATGCCTGGAAGGAGAAGCAGCAATCGGAGCACGTATGCGGAACGACCAGAAACGCGAGAGCATAGAGGTGTTGCGGTTCCACGTCCACCCGACGTGCGCGGAAGTGTTTCCTGAGGATCCCCGCGACTCTGATCCTGTCCAATACTCTTCTGCCAAACAGATAAAATGTGTTCTTATTAAGAAAGACCCAGATATTACTCACTGAACCATGTGAAAACACGTCAACCAAACAAGGCACAAGGGATTTCTACTGCACTAATACTAGCTGCATTACCACTTTCGAACTTCAATGCAAACTTGAAACTTCACTGCAGTCTTTTCCCCCTTTCGAACTTGAGATCCAGCCTCTCCATCGATTGATGCATAGGGCAAACTTTATTAGTTCATGTTTCGTTCTTAGTTTGAAACTTTATTACTCCAAGCTCCGGAGTACTCATATTACTACAGTATTGCAATTGAAATTTATACATATATACAATTACTATTGAAGTTAGTCTTGTACATATTACTATGAGTATTGAAGTTTAAGTCCTGCAAACTTTCGGAGTACTATATTTTTACTATTGAAGTTACACTCTTGCACTTTATTAGTATAATATCATGTGTCACACAGGGTCGCTCTGTGAATCTACCATCTAATGAAGGACGACAACATGAAGCGTCTCTGCAAGTAATCCGACGGTCGCTCCTGGATGAGTTGCGCGAGTTGATTGACCATGCGTCCAAGCTCCGAGATGTGAACGCACATCTGGTAAACCGTGCTATGAAGCTATGGAATGAGTATGCCGTACTCTTGAATGAGCACTCATCTCTATCAAAGGAGAACTCATCTCTATCGAAGGAGAACCTCTCCATGGTAAATCAGAACGGGTCTCTAACGAAGGAGAACATCTCCATCCTAAAAGAGAACTCATCTACGAAAAAGGAGAACATCTCCATCCTAAAAGAGAATTCATCTCTGAAAAAGGAGCACACCTACTACAAGTGGCGGAGCATGACAGGAAACAAGTAATCTTCTTCGGGTGTGAAGAAGTTGTACCCATATGTGCATGTAGAGAGGTGGAGACGGTTGCCGATGAGACAAGTGAGTAGATTGAGGAGGGCAGCCACAACCCACAACGTTTGTAGTTACAAATCTTCTATCGTAAAAGTAGTAGTATCGAAATTAATATGTATCCCTTAATATATGTGGTGTTTGGCAATATATAGTTTAACATGCAAGGACTGCAATGTAATTTGTATCGCTTTGATTGGCTTTCTACCCAAGTGAGCATGTGTCATATTTGTCCAAGGTTTGATTTTTGCATCTTATCATATTTTGTTGAATACCATACTAAAAATTCCATGTGCATCATTTTGATGCAGGCTGGGGGTCTCAACTTCCATTACGAAAAGGATTTGTCAAGACATGAAACATTGGATAAAATCTTTGACTGTACCCTGCAAGTGTGGCACCTAGAAACAATGATTAAAATTCAAAGCTGCATCTCCTACCAATACAAATGGTATATCAGACAATTTTGAAACAAATTGAATCCAACCCGAAATAAATTAAATTATATTTGGAAGAAGATATGTAGAAATACCCCTGTACAGTAGGACGCTATGTGCAATGCACGACATATTGGCAAAAAATTACCCGCATGTACCAAAGGCATGGGCACCAAGATCTGATGCAAATTTGAATTCGGCCAAAGGAGGGTACTAGCAAAGATTTCGATCGTGTCAGCGATCCAGACATTCTTATGAAGTAAAGGGAATTTGATCATCTTGGTCTTGCAAGTAATGAAATGTGGGGACTCCTAAGATCGACGCCTTCAACACTGATGTTTCTTTCTATCAGAAGCTAGTGGCTGACAACTTTGATTCCTATTCGGCTGATGCAGATATCCATGAGATCATCAAGAGGATCTTGGAACATGTTGAAGCACGTGTCGACATTCTGCTCTCGTGCTTGAAGGCAGATGATTTTGATAGGGTGATGCAAAAGCCGCCATATGGTCAATAGATTGTTATTGTATACAAGGATGTTTCTTGGGTCATCATCTAGATCTTTTGTTTTCTTATGTGTTAGCAGTACTTTATGGAAACTATGTTAGTATTGTCTTATACTGAATTGTTGCTATATCTGGACACCGGATGCTTATGTTCTATGACATTATGGAATGTATGGAAAAAAGATGACACCTTTTTAGCTATTCAGAAAAGGCAAAAAAACAACAACAATTTGTTTCCCACAATAAAATGAAATCTTATTGCACCTTTCCCCAAAATGTTAATGCACATTTTACCTTGGGCATTTTCGTTAAGACCCATGGTTTTTTATATAAAATGGTAGGCCATATTTTGAAGCTAGTTTTTTTTTAAAAAAACATATCAAAATTCAAGCTTATCATTTTATAGCCACAAGTTCACTTTTTTTTTCTTCATTTTTTCTGAAACAGGGTGGGAATCGACTGCATGCCATTCCTTGCAAACATTGGCGAATGTCGGAAATAATCTTAGATAGGGCGAACTCTAAAAGAAGAGGTAAATACCGAAATAGTCCCGAGACATTGTGATGCATGTAATTCTAACGCAATCCCAATAAACCAAAACATATTTTATTATAAGTAGAACCTATATACATATCAATTATGTGATCAATGGCAAAACTTTTGTTCTTTTGAAAATCATTTTGTAATTGGATCGATCAAGAATTTTTTCAATATCTTTTGCTCGATGCACAACTCGGAATTTATGATCTTTGTTGTCGAGCCATTTCAGGAGTCCTTTAAGTCATAGGATAGGAAAAACGTATGTACATCTTGTCTATTTGAATCCTATGGGAATATGAGTTTCTTTGATTGTACCAAAGGGATTTTTCCATGAGGGATGACCTAATGTTTTGTTCATATAGGATTTGTAGTACAAGATTCATATGGGATATGTTCCCTTTGAATATAACCAATAGTGTAGAATAATTCCCGTAGGATCTAAATCCTATAAATCAAAGGAGCCTCAGTTGTTTTCGTCACCACATATAAAATCAGCGCCAACTCAATGAGATGATAAATGTTGTCGGATGAAACATGGCGTTTCTTTCAAATATAAAGAAATATCTGAAGTCTTCAATTCTACGCGTATGATAATGAATAGCTCAAGGTTATTTTACATATACTAAGATCCATGATACATCAATCTTTTTAATGCGGAGAACGAGTCTATATATGTTTTTTGGTACCTAGTCCATGTTTTGTTTTCGAAATCGGCTCCACGCAGTGTTCACTAAAATAGGCGCAACTTTGTCATATGAAGTCCGTTTTAAGTACTCAAATGTTCAGAAAAAAACACATATATATGAATGGATGGATATTCACTAAAAATCAAGGTAGGATGGCTGCCGTACCGCCCATGCTTACAAATGAGACCTTGATGGGGTCGGACCGCGTCCATTTTTTTTTTCGCGCATCCACCAAACCATTTCAACGAAGCGCCAAAACAGCGGCGAAAATAGCTCGGGTTGCCGCCTCCAATTTTCAAATGTTCGAATTTCCGATCTTATCCTTTCATCAAAAACGTCCCCAGCGGTTCTTCTCTTGGCCAAGGCCAATCTCACCCCAGCCATTAAAACATACCACCGGCACAGGCGCCGAATCCCACATCTCTCACGCGTCACACACCGAATCGGAGCATCTCGCCCGACGACGGCAGTGCACCACCGTCCCACCTCACCACCACAGCCTCCTGACCAGACGCTGTAGTGTCCGAGAAGACGTTGTCAAGCAAGCCGGAGCCGCTTCCCCTATGAAGGCGCACACCGCACCATTTGTGCTCCACCGTAGCCGACGCCCACCGCGCCGGATCCTGCTCAGGGACGCCGTCCACCTCCGCCGCTGCGTCGGATCTGCTTCCCGACTCCCTGGTCTACCGCACGGTGAAATGGGTAGACCCCGCGCCCAACCGGTCCACCGCGCGAAACCAAAGCGTAAAGCCGTCCACTCCCCATGCGAAGGTTGGTGTTTAGCCGCTTCCGTTATGCATTTTATTTCCGAACATCAGTTTCGTGCGATCTGGGGTTTCAAGTTTACTTTTCCTACAATCTGTTTGGTGCTATCTGGTATGACTGTAGTAGAAGTCAAGCCTGCAGAGTGATTAGTCGACATTATTAAACTGCATGTTTATAAATCTTGTAATCATCAATTGGCATGCACAGGGAAATCATTTATTTTTGATCTACGCTTTATTCCTTTTTGAGCTATCATCTACTTGCTACTACTAATTTGCCCTTCTACTGCTCTACTCAAAGTTCCATGATAAATCTCGTTAGCATTTTTTTCTAATGCATGCTAAAGATACTGTAGTAGAGTACAAAGAGGGCCGGAGAGAAAATATAGGCATCACCAGTGAACAATCAAACACCTCTCCTGTCTCCATCGATAACAATCATTTTCTTATTCAGAACTTGATCCTACTGAACAAGAGTCTGAGGGAGACCTGAGTAAAGAGGATGCCCTTGTCAAGCACCCTACTCCACCCCCAAGGTGATTGCTCGCTCTTTTCATTGGCATTATTGTTGCATCTTCAATAACTGTGATGTATCTGTCCAACCCAGCCCAAGTTATAGCATTATCATCTCGCTTTCGCTTAACACATAATAATAACATATGTTTCATCATGTCTTGGCTTGCTGTTCTTATGTTCCATAATCGTATCAAGCATGTATATGATTTTGTTGATTGAAGTACCGTTTATCTCTCGGCAGCATCAGGGACTTCACGTAAGGACGTTTCAAATACCAACAAGGTGAAGAACATAGTTCAACAGGAAGATCAATATCTGACAGCTCACCTAAAAATAAAAAGGGTTCAAGATGGTCATGTCAGATCACAAACAAATGCAGTGAACAGAGTAAAAACAAGGTCTCAGACTCAGAGTCACTCTAATCTAGTTGAAAATGATGACCAGGCAAAAAAATATTGTAATGCGAAACACCAACATAAAAAGCTTCGACCTAACCCCACATCGGTTGGTCTAAAAGCTGTAGACGGAGCAAATACCAAACCACATGTTCCCCAGCCAATTGCCAATCCAGCTTACCCAAGAACAATTCACAAGAGACCAGTTTCAACAAAGAGGTTCTCAACACCTAACTAATCACGATCGCTCACGACATTTAGTCCTGCCAGAGACAACTTCTTCCTTAAAGATGATGGTGGGGCCGAATTAGGTACGTGTTCCCTTACATGTTCCGTTACATAAATACCTTGATAGCTTGATGTAATGCTTAAATTTGCAGTTCCACCACGACCAAGAAAACGAAGGGGGCCAACGACTTTGAAATCACTTAAAAATAAGATTGCCCGAATGGGAACAAGATTTCCCATCACATCAGTTATAGCAGGTATCAGAAGGCCACTGGATCCACAAGAATCATCTAATATAGCATCGATCACAGGCGTTTTTGTCAGGACTCAAATTCCTATCTTTCCATCATGGAAACAACACGTAAACACCCCTTCTCATTTTGAAGGTTTACTGCACATGTTACATGTAAGTCATTTTCGTAAACAATACCATGTTGCTCGTTCACATTCCCTCTAGCTTTCTGTTGGCTAGCTATCTAACACATGAACGGTTCCCATTGTTGTAAACAGACATGTCTTGAGTTTGATGATGACATGAAGAATGTAATCACTGTTATCAGGAGCATATTCTCTTCAGCGTTGCGCCAGGAGCGCCATAGGCTAAAGATGAGATACTTTGCTGGGAGGACTCCTAGCGATATTCCAACAACCTCTCCTATACTACAGATGACTGATGATCAATGGTGTGATCTTGTTGAGTATTGGTCTGCTCAAAAGAATTTGGTATGTTCTGTGAAGACAGTGAGACAAGATCACATTACTGATTCCTTTTTAAGCATGTGTCTCACAAGTCTTCATTTGTAGTTCATCGCTCGAAGTAACATGCGTGCTCGTAATAATGTACGTTTACAACAACGTACAGGATCTCGTAGCTTGATTGGACACCTCTACTGTATGGTAAGGAATGTTATCTGTACAACTATATTTAAATTAGTAAATCATTTAGAATTTATATATGCACAATATACATCGTAAATTGATGTCTCTGTTTTTTTTTTTGAAAACTTTCAATTGTCGCATGTCGGCATGTGACGTGGTTGTGAAACTAATTTATATTTTCTCTTGCGAAAATATCAGAAGGCAAGGCAAGAATACTGTGAGAGTACAGACAAAGAGATGAGTCTACTTGAGCAATTCAAGGTGTGCTAGACGAGCAGAAATGGTTTGACTGGACATTTTGCACAGAGTGTTATTGTAAGTATTCTCTACTAATGTCAGTTATGGTTTTCAATTGTATTCAGAAATATCTTGTCATATTTGTCAAGCTTCATGCACTAGCCAACACAACCAAATGTCTGAACTGCTGGAAAGGGCTAGTACAATTCACTTATATACTTCTCAGCAATATCATGCACATTACGAATTCTACACATGGATCCATGCATATTTTTATAGTCCTGCTATTACGTGTTAGCAATAGAAGATATGTCAATATGATGTAACATGCTCTTACTAAAATGTATATGCGGTAATCAGCCATGCAAGTTTGTAGGATTATTAGAGGTAGTTCATACACATGTCTTCACATTATAATCTCTTCTCTTACACATGTGTAACAACTGAAAACTCCTCAGTCTGACATGAAAGTGGAGCTGGAAAAACCAAAGAAAGATGGTATAGAAAAAACCCAGGAAGAATGTCTGAATTCATTTTCCAAGGTACTACAATGTCATGGTATAGCCAACAACACATTCCTGCGTAATGCTGGGTTCACAACTAATTTGTCGAGGTCCAAGTCCAAGTCAAAGCCCAAGCGCAGGTTGAGGTCCAAGTCATTGTCTTTTTATGTTCTCGAGGAACTACTCAAAGAGGAACGAGCAATAGTGGCTGCACAAAGAGTAGTCATCCACCGTATAACTGCAGGATTAGAAGCAAGTCAAGCCCACCTGGGCAACATCCTGAGAAAGTGTGGGAGATGCTGAATACCACAGTGAACACTGACAGTCAAAGGTGTCCCTTGGTTGTGTGAAAGGGTTTGTGATGCTGAACTATTTTGTTGGTGCTTCTATCTGCACTTGTTATGTACCTGGTGGTTCGCGAAGCATCTGGCTTACCGGTCATCTCCCATTCCCGTCGTCGAGAGACTAAAAGAACTATAGCATGCCAGAAACGGGGAGTTGAGGTGGTTAGACCTATACCCCGAAATGCTCCCAGCATAGGAGCCTATGGTTCCATTCTTGTTATTGCTGGAGGTACACATACCTCTTCTCGGTGTGGTGGAGCGATATACGAAAAATAGATGCTAAGCCTGCAATGTCCGATAACGGGGTGGTGATGTGGATTAAATGAAAACTGAATGGATTGGATGCACCAATATTTAATCAAGGTTTAATCTGATTTGTAGTATTTTTTATATTGCGCTGCATGGGAAAAGTATAACTATTAGTTGGCCCATTGGTGAACATTTTCATACATTATTTTAGTTGATTGGTCCTTGTCCTTGTATCCCTGAAAGGAGGCAGTACTACAGTAAGCTACCAATTTTGCTAGTACAGTATTTTTTTAGCGCCAGCTAAATTGAAAATATCTGTCAAGCGCTACAATCTCCCGCCAATAAAATCCAAAATATTTGTACATGGGAACTGATTTTGGTTGTGATTATGACTTGATGTGACCGTATAGTAGTGTCATGCGCATGCGGGACTGGTGTTTTGAAACATAGGAGCATATGCTCCCTCCATTTTGAAATGCATCTTACACATATTTTGAATTTCAAAAAAAATGAAACAAAAAATTCGCATGTACATCTTCTCGTGCTACGCCCTTAAAAAGTTGCGACTTGTCGTGTGACGTGTGTAAAAAGATAAAACACAGTACTAAAAATAATGCTTTTCACAAGATAAGTTTTCTCTTTTTTACATAGACCACAAAAAATATTGGTTTTTCGTGAAACTTGACGAACGAACATATATTATGAATATGTACATGTAAATTTTTTGCTAATTTTTTTCGACATTTTAAAATATGATTTTTTGGTAGAGGGAGCATATGCACCCGGGAGCCAAATTGAATTTCCGCATGCATATGACACTACTCTATGTTACTACCTTCATAATGCATAGTAACTTAGATGTAGTACTATCATGCATGATTGTTTTAGTTAGTATGTAGACTCATTCTATCTTGAAAAGTGTTATGGTAACATAGCTAGTTACCACAACCAGCTCTATGTTAATACTCCTTAGTTACTCCCACTATGAGTAGTCTAAGTAGCATGGTCTACCCCGGAAGTAGATCCTCTAACGTGCAATAGACAAGTCGGGTAAGCTACACCTCTCTAATTTTCCTTCTCCACATCTACATGATTAAGTCTAATTTGATCTAAATTAACTTCCATAATATATGTAAGCCATATGCATTTACGATAATTAGTAACAATCAAAATTATGACTATCTTTTTTAAATATTTATACGATTTTTTATACAGTAAAAATATATAGTGGTTGCTACAGTAAATACGTACAATATTTGTTACATTTTCCTGATTTTTCTTCTACGTTTTGCACTACTTAAGCACTGTGCTTACCTGACTTGTCATCTCTACGTTAGAGGATATGGTTCCGGTCTACCCCTGGCCTTATATTACAATCACGAGTATATATTACTTGGACCATCTGTACAACATACTTTTGTTGCTCCTTGCAAAAAAAAACATACATTTGTTGCGACTGGATTATTAATAAAAGCCGTGTGCATCACCACGATGCAGAGGCTGGGGTCATATCCCCTTTTCGAAGAAAAAAAATTACTTAGTCAAGCTGCAAAATCTCCTAGTACCAATCCCGAAATATTTCAGAAGGGCTTTTCAAAATTGATTTTCAAGATATATCATGATTATGCTCGTGGTAACCGATTTTCAACGTGATGATGACTTGATGTGACACTTGGCCGTACTAGTACGGTCTCATATTTTTGTATTACTTGGACTATAGCCAAATTCGAAATCTCATTCCAGCGGCAAAACTTCCCGCTCGAAAAATACAAATATTTCACACGCCTCTAACTTCCCATTCTACCCTCGTAAAGATGACAACAATGTCCATGCATAAGTCGGTTGGTCGGGGGTCTACCCGTCATTTTTTTCGATCACCACCTCCCTAGCTCCGAAACTCCCCGAAAAAAAATTCATTTCCCTCACTCTCTCCTCTGAGACCACCCACCGGAACTTCCCAAGTCCCTCTCTCTCCCACCTCCACGACAACCGCACCGGAACATCCCCGCCGGACTTCGCTGGCCTACCCGAGGCCTCGCGATCCTCGTCATCCGGCTGTCTGCCGGAGCCGCTTCATCGACGCCGTCATCAACCGGACTGGATCATCCCCGCCGAACCTCGAAACCATATACTCATCCAGCAGTCTACCGCAGTCGCTTCAGCTGCGGTATCGTCCACCCCACCGGAGCCGCTTCGCCGGATCCGTCGTCCACCGCATCGGATCTTGCTCACCGACACCGCTGTGCATGAACCGGATCTGCTTCACCGGCGCCGTGCATGATCTAAACTCTTCTACTGTCGCTTTTCTATTGCTTGCCTGCAAGTTCTTGTTTAATCTTGGGGGAATCTGTTTGTGCTAACGACGCGCCGTTACGTTTTTGCAGATGAGATGAGTAACCATGAAGTGTAATGGCCGTCTCTCCAACCCCAAGTAGCACATGTAGCGTACTTCATCACCGGATCTATCAACCCTGTGAAGATCTGTCGTGACTCCCACAGAGTGCTTCTCCTAATGTAAGTCCCTTGTTTTAGCGCCATGTTCTGGGTTCAGATGCTTGTTTGTCTGAAGCTCTTTTAGTTCATTCCTAGCTATGACCGTAACACGTTGCTATTTTCTACTTCATTGCTAACTTTAAGCGATTGAACATTTTGGTTTGCATTCCCTGCTTTGCATTCCCATCATAACTTCTATCTTGCTCAGTCGTTGTTACAAAAATTATACTGTAGGTATTATAGTAACATCCTGCTATTATTTAGTTCATGGCCAATTTTAAGTAATTGCACATGTTGGTTCGCATTCCCTGCTCTATAGCTTTTGGCATCGTAACTTCTATATTTGGTTTACATTCCCTGCTCTGTAGATCTAGCCATCATAACTTTATCTTGCTCTCGTTGTTACAAAAATTATGGCCTCGCTACTATGTTGTTTGTGCCAATTTTTTACTCCATGAACATGTTGGCTTGCATTCCCCGTACTACGTGTGATGCCATTGTTTTGTATCTAGTTCATTGTAAGCTAACAAAGTAAGGACTTAGTTTGGCATGCTATCACTACGCTTATCTAGCCTATAGTACAAATAAACTTGTCATACTACTAGATAATAATTTTGCGTGCCATCTTGTTCTTCAAAAGCTGCATTATTGACTTGTTTCTCTGACTTGGCATGACGCTGACATATGGAAAGCTGAACATATTGGTTTGCATTCCCTCTTATACAAGTTCACAGGTGATCCCACTATATTCTGTATCTGGTCCATCCTAAGCTCCAGCATTAACTATCCTCCATGTGTTGCTCATTACAAGTTTATATCCCGAAACATCTTGATTTGCATCCCCTTCACTATAAGTTCAGGAGTATTATTTAGTTCACGGCCAAAATGAAGTAATTGCACTTGGCACATGTTGGTTCACATTCCCTCCTCTTTAGCTTTTGCCATCGTAACTTCTATTTTTGGTTTACATTCCTGCTGTAGATGTAGCCATCATAACTTCATCTTGCTCGGTCGTTGTTACAAAATTTATAGCCTTGCTACTATGTTGTTCATGCCAATTTTGTACTCCCCGAACATGTTGGTTTGCATGGGACTCACGTAGTAAGTCTCATTGTTTCATTCTAACATGCTCTGTTATATTGGCTGTTGGTATGCGGCATGCACTCTTTGTTTGCTTATTGTGCGCATTACAATGATCTTGTTATAACGACGAAATGATGAGTTCCAAATTCTTTGCCAAACAATATTGTAGTGTCTTTGCCTTTCCATTGTTGCTGTCTTAACTTGTAATGTCTTTGTTTCAGATATAGGTGCTGCATGGACAACTTAAAAGATTGCCGGATCGCTTCATTGTATTGCTAGGTTTAATTACCATTCAATTTCTCTGGGTTCTGTAATATTTTTTTCAATGCCTTGCAGCTGATGTAATATTTAGTTAGTTTTTATAGTTCTTTCGCGCATTTTTTCTTTGGTGCTTGTGGTAAGTGAGGCTATCCGACAGAAATCAATGCTGCGTAAATATTCTCAGTATCTAAATCACGAATTCCCATCCCTTAAACGGCCCAATTAAGCGAAATCACATATGTGCCTGCCCGCAAAATCCTAAAGCGCATATTATGCCGGCATATAAACAGCAACTAAACGGGCTGGCCCACTTACTTCTTGGGCCAGCCCATTTGATTTACGGTGGACCCCACACACTAATTGGGCTGGCCCAGTTGCTTTAAGGTGGACCCCACCAACTACTGGGCCGGCCCACTAATTAGTTGGGCCAGCCCATTTGCTTTTTTGGAGGACCCCACATAATAAATGGGCCGGCACTTTAAGAGGAAAGTGGGACCCACCTGTGTTTTTGGCCCGGCCCACTATCTTGTTGGGCCGGCCCACTTGCTATATGGTGGACCCCACATACTAGTTGGGCCGGCCCTTTAACAGGAAAGTGGGGCCCACCTGTGCTTATTGGGCCGGCCCACTATCTTGTTGGGCCGACCCACTTGCTCTATGGTGGTCCCACATGGTAAATGGGCCGGCCCTTTAAGTGGAAGGTGGGACCCACCTGTGTTTTTGGCCCGGCCCACTATTTTGTTGGGCCGGCCCACTTTCTGTATGGTGGACCCCACATACCAAATGGGCCGGCCCATTAACAGGAATGTGGGACCCACCTGTGTTTTTGGCCCGGCCCACTATCCTGGTGGGCCAGCCCACTTGCTATATGGTGGGCCCCACATACTAAATGGGCCGGCCCTTTAACAGGAAAGTAGGACCCACCTGTGTTTTTGGCCCGGCCCACTATCTTGTTGGGCCGGCCCACTTGCTATATGGTGGACCCCACAAACTAAATGGGCCGATCCTTTAACTGGAAAGTGGGACCCACCTGTGTTTTTGGCCCGGCCCACTAGCTTGTTGGGCCGGCCCACTTGCTGTACGGTGGACCCCACACACTAAATGGGCCGGCCTTTTAACAGGATAGTGGGACCCACCTGTGTTTTGGCCCGGCCCACTTGCTTCTTGGGCCGGCCCAGTTGCTGTAAGGTGGACCCCACATGTTAAATGGGCCGGCCCATTTAAGTTTTGACCAGTCAACCTTAGAGGTTAGGCCCGGCCCACGTAACTAATGGACCAGCCCAGCTATATAGTTGACCGGTCAAACTATGTCATCTGGCCCGGCCCGCTTAAGACGTGGCAGGCCTCGTGTGGGCCTACCATCTACCACGGGGTTTCTGGTTAACGCCGTTAACTGGCAGTTAACGGCGTCTGCCACGTGTCAGTTTGCATGACGTCAGCAGTCAACGGGCTCCCGAAAACACTTCCGCAACGGTCCGATTTTCCGTGGCGGAAGGGCGCCCAAGCGCGACGGACCGAAAAAATCGTCGTTGGACTTTGCCTGACGCAGTTTCGACAACGGAACCCATATCGTCGGGTTAGGCCCATAGGCGACGAAAAATGCCCCTTAGTTGACGATTTTGGGACGTTGTCTATCAGAACTTTTCTTGTAGTGCCAGCTTCACGCGTTGGTTCAAGCAAACTCAACTGGTTGAAGCACAGAGAAAAAGGCCTTCTACCGAAGATGAAAAACTCATATACACCTTATCAGAGGGCCCCGGGCATAACGTAAGGACCTATCAGGGGTACGACATCAACGGTTACAGATTCTACACCGAGGAAAAGGACAGAAATAGTGAAAATCAAAACTCAGGAGTAATTATGCTGTCATACGCCGATGACGAGACTAATGTCAAGGAAAGGTTTTTTGGAAGGATCGAGGAGATATGGGAGCTCAATTACTGTGGAGAGACGGTGCCAATGTTTCGTGTGAGATGGGCCAAGAAGGTTGAAAAAGAAGGCCGATATTTCACAACCATGGTTATACCCGATGCAAAATCGAAGAACGCATCCGCGAAAAATGAGCCATGGGTACTCGGTAGCCAAGTTGACCAATGCTTCTTCATCACCGATCCGTCGAGGCCTAGCCGTGTTGTCATGAGGAGGGGCAAGAGGAGCATCATAGGAATGCAAGGAGACGCCAACGAGGAATACTTGGACAAGAACGGTGACCCGAAGATCGAGGAGGAATTCGACAAGCACTTCGACATGCCTACTACTAGTAAAGTAAGAAGGAAGACCTCCCTACCCTCTAAAGGTTGTCCGTTCACGCGAAGAAATCTCAAGGTGGCCGGCATAAAGTATTCAACCGCCAACAACCGAAAGGGCAAGAAGATTGCAAAGAGACGCTAGAGCTCGGAGCCAGTACGAAGAAGATCTTTTTTTGGTCTATCACACGTGTGTGAATGTGTGTGTTAGACAAGTACATGCATGTGTGTGTGAGAGAAACAAGAACATGTTTGTATGAGACAAGTAATTTATAATTCTCTACTAATTACTAAATAGTGTTGTGTTATTTATTGAAATGTAACTAAAATATGAAAAAAAGGAAGAAAAATTGTGTGGCAGCCAGGGTTCGAACCTGGCTAGTAATGGGCTAACATTGGCCTTAACCACTAGGCTAGTGCTAAGTATCTGTCAGGACACAGCAGTAACCCGTTTTGTTTTGCTAAGTGTCTAAATTCTGTGGCGCACCTACAGGTGTTGCGCCACAGAATTTAGACACTTGGTAAATAATCGACTCGTTTCTTTCTTCCCCCCACTCACAAGCAGTTCTCTTCCCCGACGAGCCAACCCTAGCGCGCGCCCACTATGCTCTCGCAACCACCGCCACCGCCTAGCGCCACCACCTAGCGCCGCTGCCGCGGAGGAGGAGGAGGACCGCCACGCCGCCGCCGAGCAGGACACGCCCGAGCCCGAGCCCGAGCCACCGCCGCAGATCGAGGAGGAGGGGACGCGCAGAGGAGGAGGAGGAAACCGCCACCACCCCTGCAACCTTGCGCCGCCGCCATTCGGTGAGAGCCCCTCTCCCCCGTCCCCACTCACTTGTCCCCCTCCCCACTGCCCTGTGTCAAATTCCTGCAAATTCACAATGTCCCTGCAAATTCAGTGAGTACAGGTTTATTGCTAGCTCTGGCGTGTGTGGAATGCAGGGTTATCAAATTCCTCCTGCCCCACTTCACAATTGTTGCACCATAATCTGAATATAGTAAAAAGAAGGCCAAATTTTTTACATATTGGTTAGTGAATGTAGTTAGTGAATTGGTTGATTTAGGTTTTGAATATAGTTAGTGAATGTAGATACAAATTTGCTACTGCTAGGTTTTGAATGTTTTGAATGTGATTTAGATTTTTAATTCATTGCTTGCAGTAGAGCTAATAAAGTTCTTGAAGTTCTCTCTGAACAAGAATGAAGTTTGTTTAAATGAAAATTAAAATGAAGCTGCTACTACTCTGTTGATGTACATGGTTTATTAAAATGAACAATGCAGTAGGTTTTTCAATACAATGCAGTAGGTTTTTTAATAAAATGAAATGCTACTGCCTAGTTGGTTATGAATTAATGCTAGGATTTGTTGGCAGTAGCAAATTTAGGTTTAGAAAATAAAAATGCTTGGGTTAATAAAATGAAATGCTACTGTTTGAATTCATTTATGAAATGATCATGCTCTGCCTAGCAAGAATATTCCTCTGCCTATCAATATGATAGAATTTGTGGAATATTCCTGAACCAAAAACGCCTCTGCCTAGCAAGAACCATCAGTACATTGTCTCTGATCCTGACCCATTTTGGGGAATATTCCCAATGGCTTGTCTCTGACCCATTTTGGACAATTCAAAAAAAGAAACTGATGACATTGTCCTATGTGACACAACTGTTCAGCTTGTGTTCTCATACCCTGTGCCCTCCATCCTATATAAATGCCTAGTTTAGTGAACCAGAAAATCACACCAAACATGGACAACCTATCCTGGAGTGCAAAGAGGAGTAGCACTGGCTCCAGTGTTGCCTCTGGCTCTAGGGATGCCTCTCTTTCCAAGAGTTTTTCTATGGGTAGGGCAGACAAGGAGTTGTAGTGCTCCAGGTTGTAATGTTCCAGGATTTTTGTATTGCTCCAGGTTGTAGTGCTCCAGGTTGTAATGTTGTCTGCCAAAAAATAAGCTGAAATATATGCTCCAGGTTAAGAAGGTGATTGTTGTTGTAATGCTCCAGGTTAAAAAATATGCTGAAATAGATGCTCCAGGTTAATGTTGGCTTTTGTTTGATGTATTGTAGATGGGCAACTTTGTATGGTGGATATATGGTCGATATGTTGGATATATGGTGTATATGGGGGATATTTTGCAGGGATTTCATTGAGTTGCCCATTTCTCCCGAAGCGTTGATTAACTTCCGTTTCGGTTGAGAAATGGGCACTCATACGTAGAAAAATTAGCAAAGGTCATGCCGAATTTTTTGGTTGACTTTTGTACTAACTTTTTGCCTCTTTTTAATGAAGTGCAAATAAACATGTCGAGCAACACTTCTAAGCCCAGGAGCCAGAACGAAGAAGCGAGAGAGGCCAACAAGGACTTCTGGGTGGGCTACGAGCGGCCCCGGAAGCCCGCCGCCGAGTCGACCGGCGATGAGGAAGAGGGCCGGGACACCGCCTCCGAGGGAGAGGGCCGGGGGGCCGCCAATGATACCGACAAGGGCCGGGACGCCGCCTCCGAGGGAGAGGGCCGGGCCGCCGCCTCAAAGGGAGAGGGCCGGGGGGCCGCCGCTGACACCGGCGACGAGGACGATACCTAGGACGACGCCGCCGACACCGGTGAAGAGAACGCGGCCAACCGCACGGAAGGTGATAGCGGCGGCAACCCTCAGGAGGGTAAGAAGAAGAGGACGGCGAGGAGGCCAAGGAGGGATCGGAGGCCGCAAGTGCTCGCCAACGTCACCGATGCTGTCACGATAGTCTCCGAAAGTGGCCTACCGATGGAGCCTTCGTGGGTTGCCAAAGGATACAACATGCAACTAGGGTGCATCGTCTGTGAAACCGTGCCGATCCTAACTAAGGACATCAGAAGCGAGGAGAACGCAGCTATCGCCCAATCCCTCCTCCAGAAGCTTCACCAACGATACACGTTCCCGGAGCCGTTCAATAAGAAGGTGGACTCCTTAGCTCTCACGAAGATGAGCACCGCCTTGAGCAGCTCGAAGAACCGGCTGAAGAGAAAGATCGAGGCCAGTGAAAGCTTGGAGAGGATAAGTAGCAAAGACCCGTCGCTCTCCTTAGAAGACTTTAATGCACTCAAGTCTCTCTTAGAGAGTGACAGTGTTAAAAAATGGACCGCCTGGGGGAAGAAAATGAGGGAATTGAACTTAGGGACCTGATGCGCGTAGATGTACACCTCCGTTGGGAACCCCAAGAGGAAGGTATGATGCGCACAGTGGCAAGTTTTCCCTCAGTATGAAACCAAGGTTTAATCGAACCAGTAGGAGCCAAGAAGCACGTTGAAGGTTGATGGTCGCGAAATGTGATGCGGCGCAACACCAGGGATTCCGGCGCCAACGCGGAACCTGCACAACACAACCCAAGTACTTTGTCCCAACGAAACAGTGAGGTTGTCAATCTCACCGGCTTGCTGTAACAAAGGATTAAACGTATCGAGTGGAAGATGTTTGCAAAGAAAACAGTAAACAAGTATTGCAGTAGATTGTATGCTATGTAAAGAATAGGACCGGGGTCCACAGTTCACTAGAGGTGTCTCTCCCATAAGATAAAGCATGTTGGGTGAACAAATTACAGTCGGGCAATTGACAAATAGAGAAAGGCATAACAATGCATATACATGATATGATAAATATAGTGAGATTTAATTGGGCATTACGACAAAGTACATAGACCGCCATCCAACTGCATCTATGCCTGAAAAGTCCACCTTCAGGTTATCATCCGAACCCCTCCAGTATTAAGTTGCAAAGCAACAGACAATTGCATTAAGTATGGTGCGTAATGTAATCAACAACTACATCCTTAGACATAGAATCAATGTTTTATCCCTAGTGGCAACAGCACATCCACAACCTTAGAACTTTCTATCACTGTCCCAGATTCAATGGAGGCATGAACCCACTATCGAGCATAAGTACTCCCTCTTGGAGTTAAGAGTAAAAACTTGGCCAGAGCCTCTACTAGTAACGGAGAGCATGCAAGATCATAAACAACACATAAACAATAGATTGATAATCACCATAATCATAGTACTCTCTATCCATCGGATCCCGACAAACACAACATATAGAATTACAGATAGATGATCTTGATCATGTTAGGCAGCTCACAAGATCCAACAATGAAGCACAACAAGGAGAAGACGACCATCTAGCTACTGCTATGGACCCATGGTCCAGGGGTGGACTACTCACTCATCACTCCGGAGGCGACCATGGCGGTGTAGAGTCCTCCGGGAGATGAACCCCGCCTCCGGCAGGGTGCCGGAGGCGATCTCCTGAATCCCCCGAGATGGGATTCGCGGCGGCGGCATCTCAGTAAGGTTTTCCGTATCGTGGCTCTCGGTACTGGGGGTTTCGCGACGGAGGCTTTAAGTAGGCGGAGGGACAACGCGGGGGGCCACACGAGGGGCCCAGGGGGTAGGTCGGCGCGGCCAGGGCCTGGGCCGCGCCGGCCTCCCCTCTGGCCGCCTCGTGGCCCCACTTCGTTATCTCTTCGGTCTTCTGGAAGCTTCGTGCAAAAATAGGACCCTCGGGCGAAAGTTTCGTCCAATTCCGAGAATATTTCTTTACTAGGATTTCTGAAACCAAAAACAGCAGACAAAGAATCGGCTCTTCGGCATCTTGTTAATAGGTTAGTTCCAGAAAATGCATAAATATGACATATAATGTGCATAAAACATGTAGGTATCATCAATAAAGTGGCATGGAACATAAGAAATTATCGATACGTTGGAGACGTATCAGCATCCCCAAGCTTAGTTTCGCTCGTCCCAGCGAGTAAAACGATAACAAAGATAATTTCTGAAGTGACATGCCATCATAATCTTGATCATACTATTTGTAAACATATGTAATGAATGCAGCGATCAAAACAAAGGTAATGACATGAGTAAACAAGTGAATCATATAGCAAATACTTTTCATGAATAGTACTTCAAGACAAGCATCAATAAGTCTTGCATAAGAGTTAACTCATAAAGCAATAAATCAAAGTAAAGGTGTTGAAGCAACACAAAGGAAGATGAAGTTTCAGCAGTTGCTTTCAACTTATAACATGTATATCTCATGGATATTGTCAACATAAAGTAGTATAACAAGTGCAATATGCAAGTATGTAGGAATCAATGCACAGTTCACACAAGTGTTTGCTTCTTAAGGTGGAAGGAGATAGGTAAACTGACTCAACAATAAAAGTAAAAGAAAGGTCCTTCAAAAGGAAAGCATCGATTGCTGTATTTGTGCTAGAGCTTTTATTTTGAAAACATGAAACAATTTTGTCAACGGTAGTAATAAAGCATATGAGTTATGTAAATTATATCTTACAAGTTGCAAGCCTCATGCATAGTATACTAATAGTGCCCGCACCTCGTCCTACTTAGCTTGGACTACCGGGTCTTTGCATGCCATGTTTCAACCAAGTGTCACAAAGGGGTACCTCCATGCCGCCTGTACAAAGGTCTAAGGAGAAAGCTCGCATTTTGGATTTCTCGCTTTTGATTATTCTCAACTTAGACATCCATACCGGGACAACATGGACAACAGATAATGGACTCCTCTTAAATGCATAAGCATGTAGCAACAATTATTATTCTCATATGAGATTGAGGATATATGTCCAAAACTGAAACTTCAACCATGATTCATGGCTTTAGTTAGCGGCCCAATGTTCTTCTCTAACAATTTTGCATGCTCCAACCACTAAAATGATAGATCCTTCAGACAAGACGGACATGCATAGCATCTCACATGATATTCAACAATGGTTGATGGCGTTCCCTAGAAGCATGGTTATCGCACAACAAGCAACTTAATAAAAGATAAAGTGCATAAGTACATATTCAATACTACGATAGTTTTTAAGGCTATTTTGTCCCATGAGCTATATATTGCAAAGGTGAATGATGGAATTTTAAAGGTAGCACTCAAGCAATTTACTTTGGAATGGCGGAGAAATACCATGTAGTAGGTAGGTATGGTGGACACAAATGGCATAGTAGTTGGCTCAAGGATTTTGGATGCATGAGAAGTATTCCCTCTCGATACAAGGTTTAGGCTAGCAAGGTTGTTTGAAGCAAACTCAAGGATGAACAAGTGCAGCAAAACTCACATAAAAGACATATTGTAAACATTATAAGACTCTACACCGTCTTCCTTGTTGTTCAAAACTCAATACTAGATATTATCTAGACCTTAGAGAAACCAAATATGCAAATCAAATTTTAGCAAGCTCTATGTATTTCTTCATTAATGGGTGCAAAGCATATGATGCAAGAGCTTAAGCATGAGCACAACAGTTGCCAAGTATCACATTATCCAAGACATTTTAGAATTACTACATGTAGCATTTTCCAATTCCAACCATATAACAATTTAACGAAGAAGAAACTTCGCCATGAACATTATGAGTAAAGCCTAAGGACACATGTGTCCATATGCAACAGCGGAGCGTGTCTCTCTCCCACAAAGTGAATGCTAGGATCCATTTTATTCAAACAAAAACAAAAACAAAAACAAACCGACGCTCCAAGCAAAGAACACAAGATGTGATTGAATAAAAATATAGTTTCAGGGGAGGAACCTGATGATGTGGTCGATGAAGAAGGGGATGCCTTGGGCATCCCCAAGCTTAGACGCTTGAGTCTTCTTAAAATATGCAGGGGTGAACCACGGGGGCATCCCCAAGCTTAGAGCTTTCACTCCTCTTGATCATAGTATATCATTCTCCTCTCTTGACCCTTGAAAACTTCCTTCACACCAAACTTCAAGCAAACTCATTAGAGGGTTAGTGCATCATTAATAATTCACACATTCAGAGGTGACACAATCATTATTTTCACTTCTGGACATTGCATAATGCTACTGAACATTAGTGGATCAAAGAAATAAATCCAACATAGCAAAAGAGGCAATGCGAAATAAAAGGCAGAATCTGTCAAAAACAGAACAGTCCGTAAAGACGAATTTAAAGCTGGCACTAGACTTGCTCAAATGGAAAAACTCAAAACTAATGAAAGTTGCGTACATATCTGAGGATCACGCTCGTAAATTGGCAGATTTTTTCGAATTTTCTACAGGGAACTGTGCCCAGATTCGTGACAGACAGCAATGTTGTTTCTGCGCAGCGATCCCAAATATAACATCAACTTTGACATAGAAACTTTACTTGGCACAAAAACATGATAAGGAGAGGTTGCTACAGTAGTAAACAACTTCCAAGACTCAACAAAACAAAAAATTGCTGTAGGTAAAAACATGGGTTGTCTCCCATAAGCGCTTTTCTTTAACGCCTTTCAGCTAGGCGCAGAAAGTGCAAATCAAGTAACATCGAGAGATGAAGCATCAACATTCTTTTTCATGCAAACACAACTTGTTGCAGAAGGTACTTTAGGTGCTCCATTATCTAAATTCTCTATGGTGGTGCTAGGGGTTTTAGAAATTTTAGGCCTATAATAATTCTTTTGTTTAGGCACTTTAGAGGCGTACATGAATTTTTGCTCTTTACCCACATAAGCTTTCTCATTATACTTAAGAGAAGAAAAGGTTGAACCCAAGGTTCCCATAGCTTTTTCAAGTTCATCAATCCTATTGGTTTGATTATCATGGACAACACAAGTTCCTAGGACACTAATTCTTTCATCAATTCCTCCTAAGGATTTATCAAGTTCATCAGTTTTATCCAATAACATTTCCAATTTAGTTTCAATACTTGGAAAATTTTTCTCTATGGTTTCCAATTTTTTCATAACATCCTCAAGAGAGATTTCAATTTTAACTTTTTTCACAGGTGGTATTCCAACTAGACTCTCAATGATGCAACTAGCTTCTAAAGCGGGAGTACCTAGGAAATTACCTCCCGAAAGAGTATCAAGAACATACCTATTCCAACTGGATAAACCAACATAAAAGTTCCTAAGAAGGATAGTGGTGGAGTGTTTCTTAATGCACCTATGATGAGCATTACTAATTCTATACCAAGCATCTTTAAAACTTTCTCCACCTTGTTGCTTAAAAGAACGAACTTCAACTTCAGGATTACTCATTTTAGTAGCAATAAAGTAAACTAGGCAAATAAAGTAAAGACGAGTAACTAATTTTTTTTTGTGTTTTTGATATAGAGAGCAAGATAATAAGTAAAGTAAAACTAGCAACTAATTTTTTTGTATTTTGATTTAGTGCAGCAAACAAAGTAGTAAATAAAATAAAGCAAGACAAAAACAAAGTAAAGAGATTGAGAAGTGGAGACTCCCCTTGCAGCGTGTCTTGATCTCCCCGGCAACGGCGCCAGAAAAAGTGCTTGATGCGCGTAGATGTACACGTCCGTTGGGAACCCCAAGAGGAAGGTATGATGCGCACAGTGGCAAGTTTTCCCTCAGTATGAAACCAAGGTTTAATCGAACCAGTAGGAGCCAAGAAGCACGTTGAAGGTTGATGGTCGCGAAATGTGATGCGGCGCAACACCAGGGATTCCGGCGCCAACGCGGAACCTGCACAACACAACCCAAGTACTTTGTCCCAACGAAACAGTGAGGTTGTCAATCTCACCGGCTTGCTGTAACAAAGGATTAAACGTATCGAGTGGAAGATGTTTGCAAAGAAAACAGTAAACAAGTATTGCAGTAGATTGTATGCTATGTAAAGAATAGGACCGGGGTCCACAGTTCACTAGAGGTGTCTCTCCCATAAGATAAAGCATGTTGGGTGAACAAATTACAGTCGGGCAATTGACAAATAGAGAAAGGCATAACAATGCATATACATGATATGATAAATATAGTGAGATTTAATTGGGCATTACGACAAAGTACATAGACCGCCATCCAACTGCATCTATGCCTGAAAAGTCCACCTTCAGGTTATCATCCGAACCCCCTCCAGTATTAAGTTGCAAAGCAACAGACAATTGCATTAAGTATGGTGCGTAATGTAATCAACAACTACATCCTTAGACATAGAATCAATGTTTTATCCCTAGTGGCAACAGCACATCCACAACCTTAGAACTTTCTGTCACATCGTCCTGCATTCAATGGAGGCATGAACCCACTATCGAGCATAAGTACTCCCTCTTGGAGTTAAGAGTAAAAACTTGGCCAGAGCCTCTACTAGTAACGGAGAGCATGCAAGATCATAAACAACACATAAACAATATATTGATAATCACCATAATCATAGTACTCTCTATCCATCGGATCCCGACAAACACAACATATAGAATTACAGATAGATGATCTTGATCATGTTAGGCAGCTCACAAGATCCAACAATGAAGCACAACAAGGAGAAGACGACCATCTAGCTACTGCTATGGACTACTCACTCATCACTCCGGAGGCGACCATGGCGGTGTAGAGTCCTCCGGGAGATGAATCCCGCCTCCGGCAGGGTGCCGGAGGCGATCTCCTGAATCCCCCGAGATGGGATTCGTGGCGGCGGCGTCTCAGTAAGGTTTTCCGTATCGTGGCTCTCGGTACTGGGGGTTTCGCGACGGAGGCTTTAAGTAGGCGGAGGGTCAACGCGGGGGGCCACACGAGGGGCCCAGGGGGTAGGTCGGCGCGGCCAGGGCCTGGGCCGCGCCGGCCTCCCCTCTGGCCGCCTCGTGGCCCCACTTCGTTATCTCTTCGGTCTTCTGGAAGCTTCGTGCAAAAATAGGACCCCGGGCGAAAGTTTCGTCCAATTCCGAGAATATTTCTTTACTAGGATTTCTGAAACCAAAAGCAGAAAACAAAGAATCGGCTCTTCGGCATCTTGTTAATAGGTTAGTTCCAGAAAATGCATAAATATGACATATAATGTGCATAAAACATGTAGGTATCATCAATAAAGTGGCATGGAACATAAGAAATTATCGATACGTTGGAGACGTATCAGGACCCACCATTGCGGAAGCGGCGGTTACCGAGGAAAACAGCCCTCTTGGGACAAGGAGGATGCCGAGATGGTACGTCTGGGGAAAGAAAACCCCTGGCACAAAATCGAGGATGTACAGGCTAGGAATTTTGTCCGGTCCCGCTACTACTTAGACTGGAAGACGGGGGAATTTTTACAGATTACCAAGACGCGAGGGATTTCGAGCAGTTGCTGGTAAGGATAGTCTATATTATTTCGCTCATCTTATTAGGCAATGAAGCCAAATGGGCTAACCTTAAGTTCCTTTGTCTGAAGGATGTTGAGTTGAAGGCTAGTTTTGTGGCTGGCCTGTCGTCCCAGGGGTCGACGGAACCGTGGGACACGCCTTTCAACAGGGCGACGAACAAATACAAGGAGAGGGACCGGGACAAGCCACCGACGTTGGGTGGCCGTGTGTCCGGCTTGGCACAAGTATGAAGCTATCCGAGTACTACGGATCAGATGCCAAGACGAGAAAGCTGGAGAGGAGGTCGTCGGCTAAGGATAAATCCGAGGTTCAGGAGCTGAAGAAGAAGGTGGAGTCACTCGAGAAGCTGGTGGCCGAAAAGCCTGTGGAGAACACGGAGATGATGAACAAGTTATTGGACGAGAAGATCCGGCAGATCATCCCCCTGGGTTGATGGAGGGGTTAGCTGCTTGGAATGCGGGAGGTCAAGTGGGGTCGATAAATGTGCCCAGCATCAGCGGCAGCAACTCAAGCTTCCACGTGTCGCCGCCGCTGCCGCTCCACCCGACGCCGCTGCTCCACCAGACGCCGCAACTCCAACCGCCGCCGCAACTCCAACTGGTCGCATCGACGCCCCCAACCGCCGCCCTTGTATCGACAGTAGCCGAGATCGACGCCATCCAGAAGGTGAACTCATTAGTTACTCCTTCGCGTCATCTTCTTTAACTATATATGCCTTTCGTGACTGCCATCTCACGATGGCCAACATGGCGCCCCTGACTCAGGACGAACCTTGCATACTCCTGCATAAGGTGGAGCCCGGCGGCAAGTTGATGGAAGTTGCTAGCGGCCTTCTCATGGCTTCCCGCGTTATGCACGGCGCTAGATTGGCGGAAGACGTGGTGAAGGTCAAGTTGGTACTGGCAGTGCCGGAGTATCGCTACGCCATCCCCCCTTTCAACCTCTGGGCATAGACGAGGGCGACGTTATGGCCCTTGGGGATTGCACCTCATGGCTTATGACATGGCCGAAGAACCAGATTCGTCTTGGGGGGGACTTCCGAGTGCTCCGAACTCCACCGGCGCCACCTCCCCTATCATCCGGCCCAAGATCGCCAGCGCCGGTGACACCCTTAAGGAAACGGTGGTCGCCGCCCCCACTACCCTGAAGGAACCGGCGGTCGCCGCCACCACCCAGAAGGAACCAGCGATCGCCGCCACCACCACACGCCATAAACAGCTGTTGGGAGCGCTACCGCAACGACCGTCGACGGGCAGACGCAAGGTACGCCAAGCGGCGGAATCGCAACCGCCACCACCTAAGGTCCAGGACATGGCGCCACTTGATGGCAACAATGTAGATAATGATGATGACATCAATGCCTACATCAACACTGGCGCCTGCAGCCAAGATATGTACATGCCTCCTATGGATGAACAAGCCTTCCGCACTCACTGCGATCAACTTGGTCGTCCCACTACAGTCACGAAGCAGCGCCTGGTCTTCACGGGTTTTTCTCAAGACATTCCTCCGGAGGCTGGCAATCTAGCTCAAGTCAAGCCTGCTACCGTTTTCAGCCCTAACACGCTGCGTAAGACGATCATCGGGGAGCCACCAAATCAACCCCAACAGCAACCCAAGCAACCCCAGAAGCACCAACAGCACCGACCCCAGCAGCACCCGAAGAAGCACCACCATCAGCACCACCAGCACCCCAGTAGGTCAGGTGAAGAAGGCAAGGAAGAGAGGAGCCAAGAAGGGCGCATCTTCGAGCCAGCCTGCTCCTAAGAGGATCCAGACCGACGACATGGTACCACCGACAACGGATGGCTTGCCCCGGTGTCATGAAGCTGGTAAACCGATACTATCTAAGGACATGGAACACCTCACAAGTGGACTAATGCTCCCTTTGCAGCACACTACTCATTATCTAGAGGGCGCCCTTCTTAAAGAGAAGGATCCAAATTACCCGGTGTTCTCGGTCAAGGTACCACAAGACCTGAACTTCGTCCATGAATACCCCGCGGATATCTTCTTCATAGCGTTCGAGGACGTCTTCAATCTGTTTCACTGGAAACGGCTCGACTATAACTTGGTCCGCCTATACGCGATCAATCTTCAGATGAAGATCAACAGAGAGAGACCCCCCCACATCGCGGTAGCGGATCCCTACTACATGCGCGATAGCCAGCTCCAGGACGGCTCAAGCACACAGACCAAGGCGGTGCGGTACCTCGAGAGCTTCATGCTTATGAACAAAGAGAAGAACACCATTCTTCTGCCTGTCTTTCCCGAGTAAGTACACATCCGCTCATGGCCGTCGTAACTTATGCTTTCTTATATATTTCTTCCATTGCCGATCCTTTTCCAACATTCCATTTCAATTGCATGTGTTGAGCAGGGACAAATACTGCACACTCATCATCGATCATTTGCCCGAAGTGGTCACTAGCCCAGTATTTCGACTCGTCGAATACGATGACGAAGAAAGACTACAGGAGAATAAGGGGTGTTCTCGATGAGGCTATCCTTGGCTACTCCAAAAATGGAGGCACCTTCGACAAGAAAGGGGAATTTGTCATGCCGGACACTAAAAAGCTCGGGTTCAAGCACGTGATCGACTTCCCTTGCATCAAGCAGCCAGCTGCCAGCATTAAGGAGGCCTTCTATGTCCTCCATCACCTTAAAGGGTTTGTCGAGGATGCAGAGATGATGGCTCTGCGACCTAGCAAGCGAGACCCCATTAAAATGTCGGGGGAGATCAACGATGATGACCTTAGAGAAGACTTCCATCGCCTCCAAGTAAAGCTCTCGGAAAATATCGTACACGATGTATCCAACATATCGGGGCTCTTACACCAACTCAGAGGGTTGTGTAAGAGGGATATCGCAGAACGCCTACATAGGCAGGGTGATGGAAGGACGTGGACGATGAAGGGCTTGTACAAGCCGTTCCCGGAGCCGCTCAAGAAGAAGTCTCGTTGACCGAGACCGGTGTGCTTAGCATTACTTTGAATCGATGGACAATTTGTACTGTGTTGTAAACTAAACTTGCTTAATTTGCTCGAAACGGTGGTCGTCGTTGTTGGACTTCAATTACTATTGTAGTCGTAGTCGTTGAACTTGATTACTTATGTGATACCGATGCTATATGTCTTTTAGGTTTATTATTATTTCCTTGCTTTAATTCTTGTGAATACGTATGCATGTGAAACCTCTAACTCTTTCCATTGTTATATACTAATATGCCTTGTGTCCATAGAGATGACGTACTACGTCGTGTTCGAGGGGCGGGTTCCAGGAGTGTACGAGGAGTGGGAGGACTGCAAGAAACAGGTGCACAAGTTCAGCGGCAACTGCTACAAAGGGTACCCGACTAGACACGAGGCGGTTGCCAAGTGGAGGAACTACCAGTCGAACAAGAGCAAGATGAAGATGAAGATCTTCCTTGTGCTCTCGCTCTTTCTCACCATCGTCGCAGTGGTACTCTATTTCATCGTAGTGTAGACGGCGGCCGGTGTCATTTCATTTGTATCTAGAGATGATGAACTTAACTAATATGCATGGATTATGAGTAGTATGGAGCTATATGTATAATGTCGTCGTGGTGAACAGACAGATGCCATAGGATGGCTTAAGTTGGGGCCGGATGGACGCTAGAGGATTCGGGGGAGGGTTTTGGTTATATGGGATGAACTTCCGGATGGTTTGATGATGGACTTGACCTTGGCCAGAGGTAGAAGAAGAAGAACACAAGGGCAGATTGACCTCCAGATCTTTCTACTCCATGAACACACAAGATTAAAGGTTTGTTTACAGAACTCAACTCTACTTGAACATGCCCGCGATGGGGTGTGCCCCCTCTCCTTATATAGGGGAGAGGGTGGCTTACAGGGGAAGAAACCCTAATAAACCCTAATGGCATCTTTGACTAGACAAACTACTTTATAAAGCCACTTTGGCTACCGGTGACGCCGGTATGTCTTTAATCAGGAGGAGTGACATCCTCCGGTACCTTTTACGTCATCATCTGCTTTTGGCGTCATGGCTTCGATTAAAGCTGAAGTGCTTCGCTCATCTTTGTCCTCTAGCTCTTGAGAGAATCTTTGACCAGCGTGCCGACAAGCTTCAGTGTAAACCTTCCGGTACTCCGGTATCTTCTCTGTTACCTATGTTCCGGTATACCCCTCCTGGGATACCGGTAGGTTAAAACTTGGCTCCTGCCAAACTCGTTAAAACCATCCGGATTGACCTACAATTCGGCATCTTCAAGATAGAAACATGGCTTATTTGCCATGCCTTTGGCCTACCGGGGGCCATCCCCCCGACATTAGTCCCCGAAGCTGGTATGGTCCGGCAAACTCTGTCTGACGGACCATGCCAGGTTCCCAAGCCAAAGTACGGGATTAATTCTTCTGGTTTCAATTTAAACTCTCCCGGCTTGCTTGCCGGACCACAATCATCACAACATCTCAACCGTTCACCGGTATCTTTTTCCGGTAGCTTGTTCATTTAAACCTCCTCGGCGAAGTCGAGAATATATCGGAAACTGTGCCTGACAGACATGCGCACTGTTTCTGACGCGCCAGTGACAGGGGTCACTTCCCTTCGACTTCTGCGCTAGCATTTAATGTGCCGCACCGGATCCCTTCCGCCATTCCAGATCCGTGTGGCTTTCCTGTGGCCCCCTTTCTCCTTCGCGTGTATCTCCGTGCCACGTGGCGACCCACGTGGTGAACCGCCGCGGCCCGGCGGTTGCTGGCGCACGCTCTCCTTTCCCTATAGGCGGAGTGGTTCCTTCTCCTCTTCTTCTTCGCCTTCACCAGTTCTCACGCACACAGAGCCCTTTGCCCTCTTGCGCTCCGCCGTTGCCGTTCACCGCCTGAGCACTGCCTCCGACGAACTTCCGCCGCAACTCCGTCGAGCTCCGCCGCGCTGTGAGCCTGTTCAGCGCCTCCGCCGTCGCTGCGTCGGGCGTCCCTCGGTGACCTCTGTTCCTTTTCTTCATCGTTCGTCCTCACCGCCTGCGACTTTGCCTCCTCTCCGGCGGCCGCCGTCTTCAACGCCCTCCGCCGCTTCAGGTTAGCCTCGACGCTCCTACACTTCTCCTCTTTTCGCCTCATTGTTCTTGGGCCGGTAGGGGATTTACTTCTTTCCTTTTTCTTTGGTTTTTCTCTTACTCGTAGATCTTCGCGTGCGGCTAGATCTTGGGAAAGGTGTTTGTGGGTAGGTTTAGACTTGTATGTCTACCGAAGAGTATTTGTTTGAACCAGCCAGCAGCAACCCTCTCAGCGAGACCCCCTCGGTATCTTTTGGGGAACAAGTCTCAACCAACCGGAATTCCGACGGATTAGAAGCCGACCTCACCCGGATGGAATCTTCCTCAACCGGTCCAGAGGCCGGTACCGGAAGGGGCCAGGAGGCCAGCAGCTCGGGCCAAGGTTCCGGGGTGGACTTGTCCACGATCACCCGCGGAGCCTGGAAAGGCTCTGATGTGATGCAGCCAGAGATCGACTGGCTGTACCGCTCCCGGAGGATACCGGCAGAGGTGTCCTGCCGGCTTCCGCGACGAGGTGGAACCCGCGCCCCAATCCGGAGAGCACGTAGTTTTCCTTGCTCACTTTGAGCGCGGCTTTGGCCTTCCGGCCTCCGACTTCTTCCGCCAGTTTCTTGATTTTTACCAACTTCAACCTCACCACCTTCCTGGCAATGCCATTTTCTATCTCTCTTGCTACGCTACCTTCATGGAGGCCTACATAGGTCTCCGCCCTACTCACGAAACTTTTGCTGGCTTCTTTTCTCTCCGGATCAATTCGGTCCAGGGCAAGGAAATTCCTAAGCCCAAACCCCCCGTTCAATGCGGGTCCTGCATCATCGGCTCCCGGCAAGGGAGCCCTTTCTTTAAATTCTCCGGTCTCGAGTCATGCCGGGCGTGGCAAGAGACCTTCTTTTACTTGAAGAACAAAGGTGCCGCAGATTTCATCAATCTGCCGGCCTATCATCCGGGGACACCCACGAGGGCCAACTCGAGCTACAATCCGGGGACCAATCATGTCGAAACCAACCGGATTGTTCGCTTCATGGAGCAACTCATGAAGAACACCAACATCTGCTCCGACGATATTATCCGCACATTTATCTCGCGCCGGGTGCTTCCCCTCCAGCGCCGGGCTCACAAGATGAGCCAGATGTATGGCCCCCGCGACCCCACCAAGATCACCGGCTGCCAATTAAGCAAAGAGGACGTGGTCCTCAAGGCTAGGCAAATCTGCCAAACCGATATGCCGGTGGATTGGGAGTGGGGCTTCCTTCCTCTCAGCTCCACCAACCCCCCGACTGACGAAGTAAGAGTTTGTGCAATCCGGATTGTTTTTCCGGTAGGCTTTGGATGTGTGGCTGATACGCGTAGATGCACACGTCCGTTGGGAACCCCAAGTGGAAGGTATGATGCGTATAGAAGCAAGTTTCCCTCAGTATGAAACCAAGGTTTAATCGAACCAGTAGGAGCCAAGAAGCACGTTGAAGGTTGATGGTCGCGAAATGTGATGCGGCGCAACACCAGGGATTCCGGCGCCAACGCGGAACCTGCACAACACAACCCAAGTACTTTGTCCCAACGAAACAGTGAGGTTGTCAATCTCACCGGCTTGCTGTAACAAAGGATTAAACGTATCGAGTGGAAGATGTTTGCAAAGAAAACAGTAAAACAAGTAGATTGTATGCTATGTAAAGAATAGGACCGGGGTCCACAGTTCACTAGAGGTGTCTCTCCCATAAGATAAAAGCATGTTGGGTGAACAAATTACAGTCGGGCAATTGACAAATAGAGAAAGGCATAACAATGCATATACATGACATGATAAATATAGTGAGATTTAATTGGGCATTACGACAAAGTACATAGACCGCCATCCAACTGCATTTATGCCTAAAAAGTCCACCTTCAGGTTATCATCCGAACCCCCTCCAGTATTAAGTTGCAAAGCAACAGACAATTGCATTAAGTATGGTGCGTAATGTAATCAACAACTACATCCTTAGACATAGCATCAATGTTTTATCCCTAGTGGCAACAGCACATCCACAACCTTAGAACTTTCTCACATCGTCCTGCATTCAATGGAGGCATGAACCCACTATCGAGCATAAATACTCCCTCTTGGAGTTAAGAGTAAAAACTTGGCCAGAGCCTCTACTAATAACGGAGAGCATGCAAGATCATAAACAACACATGAACAATAGATTGATAATCACCATAATCATAGTACTCTCTATCCATCGGATCCCGACAAACACAACATATAGAATTACATATAGATGATCTTGATCATGTTAGGCAGCTCACAAGATCCAACAATGAAGCACAACAAGGAGAAGACGACCATCTAGCTACTGCTATGGACCCATGGTCCAGGGGTGAACTACTCACTCATCACTCCGGAGGCGACCATGGCGGTGTAGAGTCCTCCGGGAGATGAATCCCCTCTCCGGCAGGGTGCCGGAGGCGATCTCCAGAATCCCCCGAGATGGGATTCGCGGCGGCGGCGTCTCTGTAAGGTTTTCCGTATCGTGGCTCTCTGCATCGGGGGTTTCGCGACGGAAGCTTTAAGTAGGCGGAGGGTCAACGCGGGGGCCACACGAGGGCCCAGGGGGCAGGTCGGCGCGGCCGGGCACGGGCCGCGCCGGCCTCCCTCCTGGCCGCCTCGTGGCCCCACTTCGTTAGGTCTTCGGTCTTCTGGAAGCTTCGTGCAAAAATAGGACCCTGGGCGAAAGTTTCGTCCAATTCCGAGAATATTTCTTTACTAGGATTTCTGAAACCAAAAACAGCAGTAAAACAAAGAATCGGCTCTTCGGCATCTTGTTAATAGGTTAGTTCCAGAAAATGCATAAATATGACATATAATGTGCATAAAACATGTAGGTATCATCAATAAAGTAGCATGGAACATAAGAAATTATCGATACGTTGGAGACGTATCAACATCCCCAAGCTTAGTTCTCGCTTCGTCCGAAGCGAGGTAAAACGATAACAAAGATAATTTCTGAAGTGACATGCCATCATAATCTTGATCATACTATTTGTAAACATATGTAATGAATGCAGCGATCAAAACAAAAGTAATGACATGAGTAAACAACTGAATCATAAAGCAAAGACTTTTCATGAATAGTACTTCAAGACAAGCATCAATAAGTCTTGCATAAGAGTTAACTCATAAAGCAATAAATCAAAGTAAAGGTGTTGAAGCAACACATAGGAAGATTAAGTTTCAGCGGTTGCTTTCAACTTATAACATGTATATCTCATGGATATTGTCAACATAAAGTAATATAATAAGTGCAATATGCAAGTATGTAGGAATCAATGCACAGTTCACACAAGTGTTTGCTTCTTAAGGTGGAAGGAGATAGGTAAACCGACTCAACAATAAAAGTAAAAGAAAGGTCCTTCAAAGAGGAAAGCATCGATTGCTGTATTTGTGCTAGAGCTTTTATTTTGAAAACATGAAACAATTTTGTCAACGGTAGTAATAAAGCATATGAGTTATGAAAATTATATCTTACAAGTTGCAAGCCTCACGCATAGTATACTAATAGTGCCCGCACCTCGTCCTACTTAACTTGGACTACCGGGTCTTTGCATGCCATGTTTCAACCAAGTGTCACAAAGGGGTACCTCCATGCCGCCTGTACAAAGGTCTAAGGAGAATGCTCGCATTTCGGATTTCTCGCTTTTGATTATTCTCAACTTAGACATCCATACCGGGACAACATGGACAACAGATAATGGACTCCTCTTAAATGCATAAGCATGTAGCAATGATTATTGTTCTCATATGAGATTGAGGATATATGTCCAAAACTGAAACTTCAACCATGATTCATGGCTTTAGTTAGCGGCCCAATGTTCTTCTCTAACAATTTTGCATGCTCCAACCACCAAAATGATAGACCTTCAGACAAGACGGACATGCATAGCAACTCACATGATATTCAACAATAGTTGATGGCGTTCCCTTAAGCATGGTTATCGCACAATGTGCAACTTAATAAAATATAAAGTGCATAAGTACATATTCAATACTACGATAGTTTTTAAGGCTATTTTGTCCCATGAGCTATATATTGCAAAGGTGAATGATGTAATTTTAAAGGTAGCACTCAAGCAATTTACTTTTGGAATGGCGGAGAAATACCATGTAGTAGGTAGGTATGGTGGACACAAATGGCATAGTAGTTGGCTCAAGGATTTTGGATGCATGAGAAGTATTCCCTCTCGATACAAGGTTTAGGCTAGCAAGGTTATTTGAAGCAAACTCAAGGATGAACAAGTGCAGCAAAACTCACATAAAAGACATATTGTAAACATTATAAGACTACACTGTCTTCCTTGTTGTTCAAAACTCAATACTAGATATTATCTAGACCTTAGAGAAACCAAATATGCAAATCAAATTTTAGCAAGCTCTATGTATTTCTTCATTAATGGGTGCAAAGTATATGATGCAAGAGCTTAAACATGAGCACAACAATTGCCAAGTATCACATTATCCAAGACATTTTTAGAATTACTACATGTAGCATTTTCCAATTCCAACCATATAACAATTTAACGAAGAAGAAACTTCGCCATGAACATTATGAGTAAAGCCTAAGGACACATGTGTCCATATGCAACAGCGGAGCGTGTCTCTCTCCCACAAAGTGAATGCTAGGATCCATCTTATTCAAACAAAAACAAAAACGAAAACAAACCGACGCTCCAAGTAAAGAACACAAGATGTGATTGAATAAAAATATAGTTTCAGGGGAGGAACCTGATGATGTTGTCGATGAAGAAGGGGATGCCTTGAGCATCCCCAAGCTTAGACGCTTGAGTCTTCTTAAAATATGCAGGGATGAACCACGGGGGCATCCCCAAGCTTAGAGCTTTCACTCCTCTTGATCATAGTATATCATTCTCCTCTCTTGACCCTTGAAAACTTCCTTCACACCAAACTTCAAGCAAACTCATTAGAGGGTTAGTGCACAATTAATAATTCACTCATTCAGAGGTGACACAATCATTATTTTCACTTCTGGACATTGCATAATGCTACTGGACATTAGTGGATCAAAGAAATAAATCCAACATAGCAAAAGAGGCAATGCGAAATAAAAGGCAGAATCTGTCAAAAACAGAACAGTCCGTAAAGACGAATTTAGAAATGGCACCAGACTTGCTCAAATGGAAAAACTCAAAACTAATGAAAGTTGCGTACATATCTGAGGATCACGCTCGTAAATTGGCAGATTTTTTCGAATTTTCTACAGAGAATTGTGCCCAGATTCGTGACAGACAGCAATGCTGTTTCTGCGCAGCGATCCCAAATATAACATCAACTTTGACATAGAAACTTTACTTGGCACAAAAACTTGATAAGGAGAGGTTGCTACAGTAGTAAACAACTTCCAAGACTCAACAAAACAAAAAATTGCTGTGGGTAAAAACGTGGGTTGTCTCCCATAAGCGCTTTTCTTTAACGCCTTTCAGCTAGGCGCAGAAAGTGCAAATCAAGTAACATCGAGAGTAGAAGCATCAACATCATAACTTGTTCTAATAATAGAATCAAAAGGCAACTTCATTCTCTTTCTAGGGAAGTGTTCCATACCTTTCTTGAGAGGAAATTGATATTTAATATTACCTTCCCTCATATCAATAACAGCACCAACAGTTCGAAGAAAAGGTCTTCCCAACACAATTGGACAAGATGCATTACATTCGATATCCAAGACAACAAAATCAACGGGGACAAGGTTATTGTTAACCGTAATGTGCACATTATTAATCCTCCCCAAAGGTTTCTTTTTAACATTATCGGCAAGATTAACATCCAAATAACAATTCTTCAATGGTGGCAAGTCAAGCATATCATAAATCTTTTTAGGCATAACAGAAATACTTGCACCAAGATCACATAAAGCATTACATTCAAAGTCATTGAATTTCATTTTAATGATGGGCTCCCAACCATCTTCTAACTTTCTAGGAATAGAAGTTTCAAGTTTTAGTTTCTCTTCTCTAGCTTTTATGAGAGCATTTGTAATATGTTTTGTAAAGGCTAAATTTATAGCACTAGCATTAGGGCTTTTAGCAAGTTTTTGTAAGAACTTTATAACTTCAGAGATGTGGCAATCATCAAAATCTAAATCATTATGAGCTACAGCAATGGGATCATTGTTCCCAAGGTTGGAAAAAATTTCAGCAGTTTTATCACAAGCGCTTTAGCAAGCTTTAGCAATTTCAGTAGTTTTGTACGCTTCGCACTAGGAGTAGAAACATTGCCAACACCAATTATTTTACCATTGATAGTAGGAGGTGCAGCAACATGTGGAGAATTAGCATTACTAGTGGTGGTAATAGTCCAAACTTTAGCTACATTATTCTCTTTAGCTAGTTTTTCATTTTCTTCTCTATCCCACCTAGCACGCAGTTCAGCCATTAATCTTATATTCTCATTAATTCTAACTTGGATGGCATTTGCTGTAGTAGTAATCTTATTATCAATATCATTATTAGGCATAACTTTCAATTTTAAAAGATTTACATCAGAGGCAAGTCTATCAACTCTAGAAGCAATAGTATCAATTTTATCAAGCTTTTCCTCAACAGATTTGTTAAAAGCAGTTTGTGTACTAATAAATTCTTTAAGCATGGCTTCAAGACCAGAGGGTACATTCCTATTATTGTTGTAAGAATTCCCATAAGAATTACCATAACCATTACCATTAGCAGAAGGATATGGCCTATAGTTATTACCCTAGTTGTTCCTATAAGCATTGTTGTTGAAATTATTATTTTTAATGAAATTCACATCAACATTTTCTTCTTGAGCAACCAATGAAGCTAAAGGAACATTATTTGGATCAACATTAGATCTACCATTCACAAGCATAGACATAATCACATCAATCTTATCATTCAAGGAAGAGGTTTCTTCAACAGAATTTACCTTCTTACCTTGTGGAGCTCTTTCCGTGTGCCACTCAGAGTAATTTATCATCATATCATCAAGAAGTTTTGTAGCCGCCCCCAATGTGATGGACATAAAGGTACCTCCAGCAGCTGAATCCAATAAATTCCGCGAAGAAAAATTTAGTCCTGCATAGAAGGTTTGGATGATCATCCAAGTAGTCAGTCCATGGGTTGGGCAATTCTTTACCAAAGTTTTCATTCTCTCCCAAGCTTGAGCAACATGTTCAGTATCTAATTGTTTAAAATTCATTATGCTACTTCTCAAAGATATAATTTTAGCGGGAGGATAATATCTACCAATAAAAGCATCCTTGCATTTAGTCCATGAATCAATACTATTCTTAGGCAAAGATAGCAACCAATCTTTAGCTCTTCCTCTTAATGAGAAAGGAAACACTTTCAATTTAATAATATCACCATCTACATCTTTATACTTTTGCATTTCACAAAGTTCAACAAAATTATTGAGATGGGCAGCAGCATCATCAGAACTAGCACCAGAAAATTGATCTCTCATGACAAGATTTAGTAAAGCAGGTTTAATTTCAAAGAATTCTGCTGTAGTAGCAGGTGGAGCAATAGGTGTGCATAGAAAATCATTATTATTTGCATTTGTGAAGTCACACAATTTAGTATTTTCATGGTTGGCCATTTTAGCAACGGTAAATAAAACAAACTAGATAAAGAAAATGCAAGTAACTAATTTTTTTGTGTTTTTGATATAGAGAGCAAGACAATAAATAAAGTAAAACTAGCAACTAATTTTTTGTGTGTTTTGTTTAGGTGCAGCAAACAAAGTAGTAAATAAAATAAAGCAAGACAATAACAAAGTAAAGAGATTGAGAAGTGGAGACTCCCCTTGCAGCGTGTCTTGATCTCCCCGGCAACGGCGCCAGAAATTTAGCTTGATACGCGTAGATGCACACGTCCGTTGGGAACCCCAAGTGGAAGGTATGATGCATATAGAAGCAAGTTTCCCTCAGTATGAAACCAAGGTTTAATCGAACCAGTAGGAGCCAAGAAGCACGTTGAAGGTTGATGGTCGCGAAATGTGATGCGGCGCAACACCAGGGATTCCGGCGCCAACGCGGAACCTGCACAACACAACCCAAGTACTTTGTCCCAACGAAACAGTGAGGTTGTCAATCTCACCGGCTTGCTGTAACAAAGGATTAAACGTATCGAGTGGAAGATGTTTGCAAAGAAAACAGTAAAACAAGTAGATTGTATGCTATGTAAAGAATAGGACCGGAGTCCACAGTTCACTAGAGGTGTCTCTCCCATAAGATAAAAGCATGTTGGGTGAACAAATTACAGTCGGGCAATTGACAAATAGAGAAAGGCATAACAATGCATATACATGACATGATAAATATAGTGAGATTTAATTGGGCATTACGACAAAGTACATAGACCGCCATCCAACTGCATCTATGCCTAAAAAGTCCACCTTCAGGTTATCATCCGAACCCCTCCGGTATTAAGTTGCAAAGCAACAGACTAATGCCTTAAGTATGGTGCGGCATCTAATCAACAACTACATCCATAGACAGAGCAACAATGTATTATCCCTAGTGGCAACAAGACATCCACAACCTTAGAACTTTCTCACTGTCCTGCATTCAATGGAGGCATGAACCCACTATCGAGCATAAATACTCCCTCTTGGAGTTAAGAGTAAAAACTTGGCCAGAGCCTCTACTAATAACGGAGAGCATGCAAGATCATAAACAACACATGAACAATAGATTGATAATCACCATAATCATAGTACTCTCTATCCATCGGATCCCGACAAACACAACATATAGAATTACATATAGATGATCTTGATCATGTTAGGCAGCTCACAAGATCCAACAATGAAGCACAACAAGGAGAAGACGACCATCTAGCTACTGCTATGGACCCATGGTCCAGGGGTGAACTACTCACTCATCACTCCGGAGGCGACCATGGCGGTGTAGAGTCCTCCGGGAGATGAATCCCCTCTCCGGCAGGGTGCCGGAGGCGATCTCCAGAATCCCCCGAGATGGGATTCGCGGCGGCGGCGTCTCTGTAAGGTTTTCCGTATCGTGGCTCTCGCATCGGGGGTTTCGCGACGGAAGCTTTAAGTAGGCGGAGGGTCAACGCGGGGGCCACACGAGGGGCCCAGGGGGCAGGTCGGCGCGGCCAGGGGCACGGGCCGCGCCGGCCTCCCTCCTGGCCGCCTCGTGGCCCCACTTCGTTAGGTCTTCGGTCTTCTGGAAGCTTCGTGCAAAAATAGGACCCTGGGCGAAAGTTTCGTCCAATTCCGAGAATATTTCTTTACTAGGATTTCTGAAACCAAAAACAGCAGAAAACAAGAATCGGCTCTTCGGCATCTTGTTAATAGGTTAGTTCCAGAAAATGCATAAATATGACATATAATGTGCATAAAACATGTAGGTATCATCAATAAAGTAGCATGGAACATAAGAAATTATCGATACGTTGGAGACGTATCAGTGGCTAACCATTCTTTTATCCCTTTTTCAGGCCTGCGAACGCTTCCCTCGCATTGCCACAGAGGCACGAGGCTCTTGCCCGAAGCGCGCCGTGGACAAGGTTGACCCGGATCCTTACGTGCCGTGGAAAGAACTCAAGATGGGCCGGACCCACACTCCACGCCCCGGTATCTTTTCATCCAATGACTCCGGTTCTGACGACAAGGTAACTATCCTTGAGGTACTTAGTTTTCTCGCTTCCTCATACACCATCTTTTGTAGATGCTCCCTCAGCCAGCGCCAACCCACAGGTTCTGGAGCACGTGGCTCCGTTACTGGCCGAGGTTGGCCGGGAGTTCCTGGACAAACTTGCCTCCCGGGGCCAAAAGCACAAGGCACCGGAGCCTGAGGCCGGTTCGAGCCACGCGCCTCCCGCCAAGCGCCCCAAGAAGCCCTCTGTGAAGCACTACCGGAAGCGCGAGATGCCGGTTGCCTCCGGGTAAATTTCCGTTCCTTCTCTCCTTTTGTTATGTGAACTTCTTTTTCCGACTGCTTTTTCCAACTCTTTCTTTTTCAATGTTCAGCGCTGCGCTCAAGATCGCCAAGAGCGCCACCGGCATGAGACCGGAAAGCTCCGAGGAAACCGCCCGGGCCTCGCCTCCTCCACAGGCAAGCCCGGTACCATCTGGTGCAGGCAAATCTCCTGCTTCCTCTCATGGAGGCAACACAAGTGCGGGGCGCGCGGCCCCCGAATTTTCTGATCACCGCGCAGAGGAGAACCTTGCTTCCCCTCCTGAAGCCCAAGACACCGGCGCCAGCAACACCGGCGCCAACACAGAAGATGCCGGGAGGGTGGAACCTCTGGTTCCCAACGTTCCCAAGAAGAAAAAGAGGAAGACAACTGCTTCCTCCCCCTCCAAAACCATGCCGGAAGCTTCCGCTCCGGCAACCTCTCCTCCGGCAAAGAACGCATCCGAAGCTTCTGCGCCACCCAAGACCACGCCAACGCCTCCTCCGGCAAGCTCAACCGGAGAGCCCGCTACGACCAAGCCACCAACTCCACCGGCTGTCCCTAGCGGTAAGCCAGTTGCCTCCAAGCCAACTCCGCCAGAAGGTACCAAGCTCACCGCCCGGCAACTTGCTGCGGTGGTCACAGCGGCCAGCTCCCCTTCCTCCGGCTCACAGTCACTTGTACTTCACACCAGCCGCGCCACCGTTGTTGCTGGCAAGACGGCCTCAGCCCAGCTAGGCCGGATCACGGAGCTTAGGCGTGGGGGAGCCGATCTGGGCCACCTGCTTGATTACGCTACGAAGTGGAATCAAGCGGACTTGTCTCTAGCGACGCTTGACCTAGGCAAGGACAAGCTGTCGACGATTGATCCCGCGGGCCCTCGGAGCACTGGGCAACATTTTAGCCGAATGAGGCGCGCAGTCAAAGTGTTTGACAACGTGTGGCACGACGCCAACCACAATGTGGTGGTAAGTTTCACAATTTTTCAACGTTTTGTAAATCCATGCCGGTTTTCACTCTTTCAAGATTATATATATATCTCCCCAGTCCCCGAGTTTCGGGTTGAGAACGCAGTTCTTAGCGCGAAACTTCCTTAGAAACATACAAAACCGGCATAGCCAGTCCCCGAGTTTCGGGTTGAGAACGCAGTTCTTAACACAAAACTTCCTTTCATGCCGGCATCTTCTTACCGCAAATTTTACTTGAACAGAGCATGCTCGACGCCCGGAAGCGCCTCTTCGAGGAGCTGCTATGGGAGCACCGGGACCTCGCTGAAGCTCACAGCAAGTGTCAAGGTTAGTTTCTGCGCCTCCGGCTTCTCTTTACCGATTTTTCTTCCCATTACTTATAAATCTTTGCATTCCAGCTCTTCCGGAAGCCTCCTTCGAGGACCTCCATGACCAGATCTCCGCGCTTAAAGTACGAATTTCTATTCTGGTTGCTTTGCTTCTCTTTTCCTACCGGATATTTTTCTGTTAACATTTCTTTTCCGGACTCCAGCTGAAAATAAGGAGAAGCTTGTCCAAGAGCATCGCAAGGCCTTAGCTGCTCAGGAGACCATCTCCAGGGAACTCAAGGATCAGCTCATGAAAGCTGAGCTCCGACATGATCGGGAGATGAAGGATGCCAAGGCTGCCGCTGAAGCTAAACTAAATGAGTTTCTGGAGGAGTCTACCAACTCCAGCGCGGTGCTGCAGGCAGAGCTGGAGGAACAAAGCAAGGCGCGGAAGGAGGCGGAAGCCCGGATCACCACCATGACTACAAACCAGGCCCAGTATGACCAGTTGGTTATGCAAGCCGACGCGTGATACGTCTCCAACGTATCGATAATTTCTTATGTTCCATGCTACATCATTGATGATATCTACATGTTTTATGCACATTATATGTCGTATTTACGCATTTTCTGGAACTAACCTATTAACAAGATGCCGAAGAGCCAGTTGCTGTTTTCTGCTGTTTTTGGTTTCAGAAATCCTAGTAACGAAATATTCTCGGAATTGGACGAAATCAACGCCCAGGGTCCTATTTTGCCACGAAGCTTGCGGAAGACCGAAGAGGAGTCGAAGTGGGGCCACGAGGCGCCGCCACCATAGGGCGGCGCGGCCCAGGCCCTGGCCGCGCCGACCTGTGGTGTGGGGCCCTCGTGCCGCCTCTTGACCTGCCCTTCCGCCTACTTAAAGACTCCGTCGCGAAACCCCCAGTACCGAGAGCCACGATACGGAAAACCTTCCAGAGACGCCGCCGCCGCGAATCCCATCTCGGGGGATTCAGGAGATCGCCTCCGGCACCCTGCCGGAGAGGGGATTCATCTCCCGGAGGACTCTACACCGCCATGGTTGCCTCCGGAGTGATGAGTGAGTAGTTCACCCCTAGACTATGGGTCCATAGCAGTAGCTAGATGGTCATCTTCTCCTAATTGTGCTTCATTGTTGGATCTTGTGAGCTGCCTAACATGATCAAGATCATCTATCTGTAATACTATATGTTGTGTTTGTCGGGATCCGATGAATAGAGAATGCTATGTTATGGTGATTATCAATCTATTGTTTATGTGTTGTTTATGATCTTGCATGCTCTCCGTTATTAGTAGAGGCTCTGGCCAAGTTTTTGCTCTTAACTCCAAGAGGGAGTATTTATGCTCGATAGTGGGTTCATGCCTTCATTGACACCTGGGACAAAGGATGAAAAGTTCTAAGGTTGTGATGTGCTGTTGCCACTAGGGATAAAACATTGATTCTATGTCTAAGGATGTAGTTGTCGATTACATTACGCACCATACTTAATGCAATTGTCTGTTGCTTTGCAACTTAATACTGAATGGGGTTCGGATGATAACCTGAAGGTGGACTTTTTAGGCATAGATGCAGTTGGATGGCGGTCTATGTACTTTGTCGTAATGCCCTGATTAAATCTCACTATATTTATCATATCATGTATATGCATTGTTATGCCCTTTTCTATTTGTCAATTGCCCGACTGTAATTTGTTCACCCAACATGCTTTTATCTTATGGGAGAGACACCTCTAGTGAACTGTGGACCCCGGTCCTATTCTTTACATCGCATACAATCTACTGCAATACTTGTTTTACTGTTTTCTTGCAAACAATCATCTTCCACACAATACGGTTAATCCTTTGTTACAGCAAGCCGGTGAGATTGACAACCTCACTGTTTCGTTGGGGCAAAGTACTTTGGTTGTGTTGTGCAGGTTCCACGTTGGCGCCGGAATCCCTGGTGTTGCGCCGCATCACATTTCGTCACCATCAACCTTCAACGTGCTTCTTGACTCCTACTGGTTCGATTAAACCTTGGTTTCATACTGAGGGAAACTTGCTTCTATACGCATCATACTTTCCACTTGGGGTTCTCAACGGACGTGTGCATCTACGCGTATCAAGCTAAATTTCTGGCGCCGTTGCCGGGGAGATCAAGACACGCTGCAAGGGGAGTCTCCACTTTTCAATCTCTTTACTTTGTTTTTGTCTTGCTTTATTTTATTTACTACTTTGTTTGCTGCACCTAAACAAAACACAAAAAAATTAGTTGCTAGTTTTACTTTATTTACTGTCTTGCTTTCTACATCAAAAACACACAAAAAATTAGTTACTTGTCTTTACTTTATTTGCCTAGTTTACTTTATTGCTACTAAAATGAGTAATCCTGAAGTTGAAGTTCGTTCTTTTAAGCAACAAGGTGGAGAAAGTTTTAAAGATGCTTGGTACAGAATTAGTAATGCTCATCATAGGTGCATTAAGAAACACTCCACTACTATCCTTCTTAGGAACTTTTATGTTGGTTTATCTAGTTGGAATAGGTATGTTCTTGATACTCTTTCGGGAGGTAATTTCCTAGGTACTCCCGCTTTAGAAGCTAGTTGCATCATTGAGAGTCTTGTCGGAATACCACCTGTTAATGAAGTTAAAATTGAAATCTCTCTTGAGGATGTTATGAAAAAATTGGAAACCATAGAGAAAAATTTTCCAAGTATTGAAACTAAATTGGAAATGTTATTGGATAAAACTGATGAACTTGATAAATCCCTAGGAGGAATTGATGAAAGAATTAGTGTCCTAGGAACTTGTGTTGTTCATGATAATCAAACCAATAGGATTGATGAACTTGAAAAAGCTATGGGAACCTTGGGTTCAACCTTTTCTTCTCTCAAGTATAATGAGAAAGCTTATGTGGGTAAAGAGCAAAAATTCATGTATGCCTCTAAAGTGCCTAAACAAAAGAATTATTATAGGCCTAAAATCGCTAAAACCCCTAGCACCACCATAGAAAATTTAGATAATGGAGCACCTAAAGTACCCTCTGCAACAAGTTGTGTTTGCAAGAAAAATAATGTTGATGCTTCTACTCTTGATGTTACCTGATTTGCACTTTCTGCGCATAGCTGAAAGGCGTTAAAGAAAAGCGCTTATGGGAGACAACCCATGTTTTTACTACAGCAATTTTTGTTTTGTTGAGTCTTGGAAGTTGTTTACTACTGTAGCAACCTCTCCTTATCATGTTTTTGTGCCAAGTAAAGTTTCTATGTCAAAGTTGAGGTTATATTTGGGATCGCTGCGCAGAAACAGCATTGCTGTCTGTCACGAATCTGGGCACAAGTCTCTGTAGAAAATTCGAAAAAATCTGCCAATTTACGAGCGTGATCCTCAGATATGTACGCAACTTTCATTAGTTTTGAGTTTTTCCATTTGAGCAAGTCTGGTGCCATTTTAAAATTCGTCTTTACGGACTGTTTTGTTTTTGACAGATTCTGCCTTTTATTTCGCATTGCCTCTTTTGCTATATTGGATGAATTTCTTTGATCCATTAATGTCCAGTAGCTTTGTGCAATGTCCAGAACTGTAAAGAATGATTGTGTCACCTCTGAATGTGTGAATTATTAATTGTGCACTAACCCTCTAATGAGTTTGCTTGAAGTTTGGTGTGAAGGAAGTTTTCAAGGGTCAAGAGAGGAGTATGATATACTATGATCAAGAGGAGTGAAAGCTCTAAGCTTGGGGATGCCCCCGTGGTTCATCCCTGCATATTTTAAGAAGACTCAAGCGTCTAAGCTTGGGGATGCCCAAGGCATCCCCTTCTTCATCGACAACATCATCAGGTTCCTCCCCTGAAACTATATTTTTATTCAATCACATCTTGTGTTCTTTACTTGGAGCGTCGGTTTGTTTTGTTTTTGTTTTTGTTTGAATAAAATTGATCCTAGCATTCACTTTGTGGGAGAGAGACACGCTCCGCTGTTGCATATGGACAAATATGTCCTTAGGCTTTACTCATAATGTTCAAGGCGAAGTTTCTTCTTCGTTAAATTGTTATATGGTTGGAATTGGAAAATGCTACATGTAGTAATTCTAAAATGTCTTGGATAATGTGATACTTGGCAATTGTTGTGCTCATGATTAAGCTCTTGCATCATATACTTTGCACCCATTAATGAAGAAATACATAGAGCTTGCTAAAATTTGGTTTGCATATTTGGTCTCTCTAAGGTCTAGATAATTCTAGTATTGAGTTTTGAACAACAAGGAAGACGGTGTAGAGTCTTATAATGTTTACAATATGTCTTTTATGTGAGTTTTGCTGCACCGGTTCATCCTTGAGTTTGCTTCAAATAACCTTGCTAGCCTAAACCTTGTATCGAGAGGGAATACTTCTCATGCATCCAAAATCCTTGAGCCAACCACTATGCCATTTGTGTCCACCATACCTACCTACTACATGGTATTTCTCCGCCATCCCAAAGTAAGTTGCTTGAGTGCTACCTTTAAAATTCCATCATTTACTTTTGCAATATATAGCTCATGGGACAAAATAGCCTAAAAAACTATCGTAGTATTGAATATGTACTTATGCACTTTATCTCTTATTAAGTTGCTTGTTGTGCGATAACCATGCTTCTGGGGACGCCATCAATTACTCTTTATTGAATATCATGTGAGTCGCTATGCATGTCCGTCTTGTCTGAAGTAAGAGGGATCTACCACCTTAATGGTTGGAGCATGCATATTGTTAGAGAAGAACATTGGGTCGCTAACTAAAGCCATGAATCATGGTTGAAGTTTCAGTTTTGGACATATATCCTCAATCTCATATGAGAATAATAACTGTTTCCACATGCTTATGCATTAAAGAGGAGTCCATTATCTGTTGTCCATGTTGTCCCGGTATGGATGTCTAAGTTGAGAATAATCAAAAGTGAGAAATCCAAAATGCGAGCTTTCTCCTTAGACCTTTGTACAGGCGGCATGGAGGTACCCCTTTGTGACACTTGGTTGAAACATGGCATTGCGAAGATCCGGTAGTCCAAGCTAAGTAGGACAAGGTGCGGGCACTATTAGTATACTATGCATGAGGCTTGCAACTTGTAAGATATAATTTACATAACTCATATGCTTTATTACTACCGTTGACAAAATTGTTTCATGTTTTCAAAATAAAATCTCTAGCACAAATACAGCAATCGATGCTTTCCTCTTTGAAGGACCATTCTTTTACTTTTATTGTTGAGTCAGTTTACCTATCTCCCTCCACCTTAAGAAGCAAACACTTGTGTGAACTATGCATTGATTCCTACATACTTGCATATTGCACTTGTTATATTACTTTATGTTGACAATATCCATGAGATATACATGTTATAAGTTGAAAGCAACCGCTGAAACTTAATCTTCCTTTGTGTTGCTTCAACACCTTTACTTTGATTTATTGCTTTATGAGTTAACTCTTATGCAAGACTTATTTATGCTTGTCTTGAAGTACTATTCATGAAAAGTCTTTGCTTTATGATTCACTTGTTTACTCATGTCATTACCATTGTTTTGATCGCTGCATTCATTACATATGTTTACAAATAGTATGATCAAGATTATGATGGCATGTCACTTCAGAAATTATCTTTGTTATCGTTTTACCTGCTCGGGACGAGCAGAACTAAGCTTGGGGATGCTGATACGTCTCCAACGTATCGATAATTTCTTATGTTCCATGCTACATTATTGATGATATCTACATGTTTTATGCACATTATATGTCGTATTTACGCAGTTTCTGGAACTAACCTATTAACAAGATGCTGAAGAGCCAGTTGCTGTTTTCTGCTGTTTTTGGTTTCAGAAATCCTAGTAACGAAATATTCTCGGAATTGGACGAAATCAACGCCCAGGGTCCTATTTTGCCACGAAGCTTCCGGAAGACCGAAGAGGAGTCGAAGTGGGGCCACGAGGCGCCGCCACCATAGGGCGGCGCGGCCCAGGCCCTGGCCGCGCCGACCTGTGGTGTGGGGCCCTCGTGCCGCCTCTTGACCTGCCCTTCCGCCTACTTAAAGCCTCCGTCGCGAAACCCCCAGTACCGAGAGCCACGATACGGAAAACCTTCCAGAGACGCCGCCGCCGCGAATCCCATCTCGGGGGATTCAGGAGATCGCCTCCGGCACCCTGCCGGAGAGGGGATTCATCTCCCGGAGGACTCTACACCGCCATGGTCGCCTCCGGAGTGATGAGTGAGTAGTTCACCCCTGGACTATGGGTCCATAGCAGTAGCTAGATGGTCGTCTTCTCCTAATTGTGCTTCATTGTTGGATCTTGTGAGCTGCCTAACATGATCAAGATCATCTATCTGTAATACTATATGTTGTGTTTGTCGGGATTCGATGAATAGAGAATGCTATGTTATGGTGATTATCAATCTATTGTTTATGTGTTGTTTATGATCTTGCATGCTCTCTGTTATTAGTAGAGGCTCTGGCCAAGTTTTTGCTCTTAACTCCAAGAGGGAGTATTTATGCTCGATAGTGGGTTCATGCCTTCATTGACACAGGGACAAGGTGACGAAAGTTCTAAGGTTGTGATGTGATGTTGCCAATAGGGATAAAACATTGATTCTATGTCTAAGGATGTAGTTGTCGATTACATTACGCACCATACTTAATGCAATTGTCTGTTGCTTTGCAACTTAATACTGAATGGGGTTCGGATGATAACCTGAAGGTGGACTTTTTAGGCATAGATGCAGTTGGATGGCGGTCTATGTACTTTGTCGTAATGCCCTGATTAAATCTCACTATATTTATCATATCATGTATATGCATTGTTATGCCCTTTTCTATTTGTCAATTGCCCGACTGTAATTTGTTCACCCAACATGCTTTTATCTTATGGGAGAGACACCTCTAGTGAACTGTGGACCCCGGTCCTATTCTTTACATCGCATACAATCTACTGCAATACTTGTTTTACTGTTTTCTTGCAAACAATCATCTTCCACACAATACGGTTAATCCTTTGTTACAGCAAGCCGGTGAGATTGACAACCTCACTGTTTCGTTGGGGCAAAGTACTTTGGTTGTGTTGTGCAGGTTCCACGTTGGCGCCGGAATCCCTGGTGTTGCGCCGCATCACATTTCGCCACCATCAACCTTCAACGTGCTTCTTGACTCCTACTGGTTCGATTAAACCTTGGTTTCATACTGAGGGAAACTTGCTTCTATACGCATCATACCTTCCACTTGGGGTTCCCAACGGACGTGTGCATCTACGCGTATCAACGCGATGGCCTTCCGTGAGTCCTTTTTTCTTCTCTTTCGCTTATAAGCTTACACCTTCCGGTAACATGCCCTTATCTCTCCTTTTTTCTCTTCTTGCAGAGCTCTTCCCGGACTCTCAGTCGCACACCCTTAAGAAGGTCGCAGAGCGCAGGGCTGAGCAGGCCATGAGCAACCCGAATGCGCCCTTCGACGCCTATGATCATTTGGTCATGCTCACCGCCCGGATCCAGCACATGAGGTGCTTTGGGGTCTTCCCCTTTTTTCTTCTCGACCAGCACCGGATTGGCCAGCCACTCGGTATGTAGCACCTCCACGATGAAACCGGAAACTAGTAACTTGGTAACCTCTTCTCCAATGATTTTTCTTCTGTCTTCAGCGAACCGGCGCAAAGGCTGTCGTACCGGCTTTGCGTCCTTCCGGACATTCAGAGAGTGCTCAGCCAGCTCCCTCGGAACACCCACCAAGTCATCAGTAGACCAGGCGAAAATGTTCCGATTCTCACGGAGGAAGCTGATGAGCGCGCTTTCCTATGCCTCACTCAGGCCGGCACCGATACAAACGGTGCGCTCTGGGTAAGCCGGATCGAGCACGATGTTCTTGGTTTCTTTCGACGGCTGGAATGCTGGTGTTCCCAAGTTACTGCTCATTGCCGCTAAGTTCAGCTGGGAGGACTGAGCCAACGCCTCAACAGTTTGCATCCTTTTCTTTTCCTCAGCTATCACCAATGACTCAGCCAGATTTGATCCGGCGGAAGCAGTTTCCAGTGAGACCTTGTAGTTTCCCACCACAGTTAAGGGTCCACGAGGTGCCGGCATCTTCATTTTGAGATACGCCGAATGAGTTGTGGCCATGAAGGCCGCCAATGCCGGTCTCCCTAGCAGGGCATGGAAAGGACTGTCTAGGTCCACCACTTCGAACATAATGTTTTCAACCCGGCAGTTGTCACGTAATCCGAATGACACATCCACCCGGACTTTTCCTACCAGCGCACAGGACAGGCCCGGAACGATTCCGTGGAAAGTTGTGTGAGTTGGCTGTAGCATGTTTTCTGTTATCCCCAGCGTATGCATCGTATGCTTGTACATGATATTTATGCTGCTTCCATTGTCTATCAGCACATTGCTGAATTTGACTCGAGTCTCTGGCCCATGCATGATCGGGTCCACGACAAGAGCGTAGCCACCTGGGTTTGGCATAATTTTAAGGTGATCCTTGAATGACCAGGTAATTTCCTGATCGGACCACAACATGTATTTTGGAACTGCCGGCATCATTGCGTTCACTTCCATGGAACGGCGATGCATGCTCTGCCTGTCGGTTGGCTCAGTGACGAACACAACACAACACAAATGCGGATCCTTGTAAACGTTCCGGCCCAAAGGTGCCGGCGGTGGCAGTTGGCCACTGCCATCTTCCACCTGATGAACTTGCTGTTGCTGCTGAGGCTATACCGGTAAAGCATTTGCCCAAGTAAGTGGTGGTGGCGGTGGTGGTTGTTGCCGCAACATATCTTGCGATGGTGGAAGTATCGTAGAGCAGCCTTGCGCCTGCGCATCTTTTACCGCACCTCTCATCATCTAGTACTTGGTCCAGGAACAATCTTTTGTCAAATGGTTTGCCGGCTTAGCCGGATTCGGAGTGTGCCACCGGCACGGTTGTTCCATTGCTGATTCCATGGTGTATCTTGCATGTTCTTGCCAATCCTTTTTCTCTCCCTACTTTTTCTTTTCAACCCATTGTTTTTTAGGACCCGCCCACGGCTGCGATCCGGTTTTTTGCCTCTGGCTTCCACTGGGGCCGGAATTTTCCTGCACCGCGGCTACCTGTTGCAGACCATACCTTCGATCCGGAAAATCTTCCCTTCTTTTGTTGTGCCGGTTGTCCGGGTATTGATCTTGGCGTGGTTGGCTTGTTTGCGCCGGTTCAGCTTGTACTGCCGGGTACATTGGGTCTCCCAATGCGTAGTTATCTGCCACCCGGATCATTTCTGCCAGAGTTGTCGGCATGTTTCGCTGCAGCTTTTGCCACAATGGTGTGCCGCTCCGGCACCCATTGCAAAACCAAGCAATGGCTTGTGCCTCTATCACCCCTTCACATGAGTTTCTCATTGAGCTCCACTAGGTTAGATAGTTCCGGTCTGTTTCATTCGGGCGCTGTACGCACAATGCGAGCTGCTGTGGCCTATTTGGCCTACGATATGTACTGGTGAAATTACTCACAAAAGCTTCCTCAAAGTCCAACCATCCATTTATGCTTCCTTCCGGCAAGTTGTTAAGCCAAATACGTGCAGGTCCCACTAGGAAGGATGGTATGATTCTCATGGCCCAACGCCGGTTTCCTCCGCCACCAGCGACGTAAACAGCTGTGACATAATCTGCCAGCCAATCTTCCGGCTTCGTCGTGCCGTCATATGTTTTTGTATCCCGGGGCAATTGGAAATTGCGCACCGGTGGCTCTTCTCTCATGATCCGCAGGCCAAAGCATTTTCGGCCAGGAGGACCCTTAGCTTCGATCATCTCAGAGAGATACATTCTGTCCAGCCTGTGCCTCGCATCCTGGCCTGGCAAGCATCTTTCTCCCACACGTTCCCCCAAAGGGTTTCGGTAGGCTCCGGCCCGTTCCACTCCGGAATCTGCTTCATCGTATCTTACCGGTTCCGCGGCTCTTGCCTGCCGGCGCCTTGGTGGTGGCATCTCATCCACATACGCTGCCCTTGCAGCTCGATAATTTTGCCCGGTTTCGTACCTACCGGCATATTCATTTCCGGCATGATCATTTCCGGCATACCCATTTCCGGCATAACCACGACCTGCCCCATAGCTTTTTCCTCCGGCCTCGTGTCGCTCGGCTTGTTGTTTTCCGGCAAGAACCGGATCATACACGGTCATCTGCCGTGCATTCATTTCTTTTTCTCTTCTCCTGTCCGGATGGGGGGACGATGCCTGCCCATGGGACTTGCTTCCGGCATTTTTTGTCGACCGGATCGATTTTGACTCTATCGCTGCTTTGTTCATTCTAGCGAGCTCAGCATTTTGTGCCTCTATCATTTCAAGCAACTCTCTAATTCTATCCTGCTGTTTTGCTAGTGCATCTCCGGATAGCGACTCACACAGCTCTATAGCAGCCTTAGCAGCTTTTATAGTTTTATCCGGGCTACTGTACTTAAGTTTCTCTACGATGCTCAAAGACACAGAGATACTTTTGCCGGCAAGAACTTCCTTACGCAGATCCTGATCTAGATTGCGAGCCTTAAGCCGGTTTTCCGGCACCCTAGCAGCCTGAGTGCTAACAGAAGCAAAGCCATGGGCAGCGTTGTACTCACGTAAGGTTAGGTTTAGCTCGCGCTGCGCCCGGATGATGTCCGCGCCACCGGAGAGTAGCTTCTTGCGCGCCGCCTCCAGCTCCGCTTGTGCCGCAGTAGGGTCGATGTTCTGCGCGATGGGCGTCGCCAGCTCGTGCATCGCCGCTTGGAGCGGAGTCTCCGGTGGTGCAGTAGATGTTCCCGCAGCGCCCTCGTCGCGCTCCAGCAGTGGTTTGGCCGGGGGCGTCGACGCCGTACGCCCTGCGCCTTCTCCAACAACATCCTTGCCAGCGCCAGCCGCGCCAGCCATCATCACCTCCACGCTGCCAGCTGCACGGCCAGCACATAGCCACCTTGGCGGGTCCGGCGCCACCAGCACAGGCGAGAGGCACTGGCGCACAGGGACGGTGCCGAAGTAGACGCGGTAGCTGCCGAACTCGATGATGCGGCCGTTCTTGGGGAACTTACCGCCGTTGGCGAAGCAGCCCGCGTTGTCGTTGATGAAGTCCATCGAGTAGATGCGCTGCACAAGCGCAGACACCACCCGCTCGCCGGAGACGTTGAGGAGGCCCGCCCGACTGTGAACTCCAGCAAGCGCCACTTCTTGCCCCACGGTGGGCGCCAACTGTCGTCGTGGTGAACAGACAGATGCCATAGGATGGCTTAAGTTGGGGCCGGATGGACGCTAGAGGATTCGGGGGAGGGTTTTGGTTATATGGGATGAACTTCCGGATGGTTTGATGATGGACTTGGCTTTGGCCAGAGGTAGAAGAAGAAGAACACAGGGGCAGATTCACCTCCAGATCTTTCTACTCCATGAACACACGAGATTACAGGTTTGTTTACAGAACTCAACTCTACTTGAACATGCCCGCGATGGGGTGTGCCCCCTCTCCTTATATAGGGGAGAGGGTGGCTTACAGGGGAAGAAACCCTAATAAACCCTAATGGCATATTTGACTAGACAAACTACTTTATAAAGCCACTTTGGCTACCGGTAAAGCTGGCATGTCTTTAATCAGGAGGAGTGACATCCTCTGGTACCTTTTACGTCATCATCTGCTTTTGGCGTCATGGCTTCGATTAAAGCTGAAGTGCTTCGCTCATCTTTGTCCTCTAGCTCTTGAGAGAATCTTTGACCAGCGTGCCGACAAGCTTCAGTGTAAACCTTCCGGTACTCCGGTATCTTCTCTGTTACCTATGTTCCGGTATACCCCTCCTGGGATACCGGCAGGTTAAAACTTGGCTCCTGCCAAACTCGTTAAAACCATCCGGATTGACCTATAATCCGGCATCTTCAAGATAGAAACATGGCTTCTTTGCCATGCCTTTGGCCTACCGGGGGCCATCCCCCCGACATATAACCCGATCGGGCTCTAAGTAATATGATGATGATGTGATGATTATATGTGTCCATATTATATCTGTCTATATTGTATCTGTATATAACCTGTATACTGTGTACAAAACCTGTATAAAACCCATATAATACACCAAGAAGCACAAAATCGAGTATACATGTACATTGTTCTGTGGCGCAGCAAAACATAATTCAATGGCACACCTAATTCTGTGGCGCAGCTGCTTCATGTGCCCCACAGAAGACCTAATTTCTGTGGCGCACCAATGCCAGTGCGCCACAGAAACCTTAATTCTGTGGCGCATGCTCCGGTGCGCCACAGAAACCTTATTTTTGTGGCGAGGTTTCTGTGGCGCACCGCCCATGCGCCACAGAATCATTTTTTCGTGCACCACTGATGAGGCTTTTCCTACTAGTGTGAAGGTGACTCATGCCAATTTCAACAGACGTCAGACTAAGCCCGTGCCCACTTTGAGTAATGTGGTTGCGCAAGTAAATTTGGTTTGGCGAACACTTATACGCAGTGCTCGTTTTTCCATAAAACCTTAACCCTCATCATGTCCACATGTCCATCAACCATAGAACATCTTTCCAACATCTTTATCAAATACCTTTGCTTTCATAAAACCTTACACTTGAGTAAGCTTTCCTCACTCAAGGTTTTCTCAAAACATTTACAACAAGGTAAACCTTGAGGGATTCGCATCCTAAAGTTTCATGGGAGGAATCTAAAATTATCCCCATGGCCGAAATGGTGACCATAATGTCATTGGGGTGGGGGGGGGGGGTTGTATGAGTGGTAAAAAGAGGGCTCATACTTGCTTAAGGTAAGCATGTATAAGACAACACATATTGTATCAAGTGCTCAGATTTTATGATGCTATCTTCCTACTTTAAGGTAGTATAGTATTTAATCAAATTATTAGTATAAGGCATATTCATCCCATTTTGAGAATACACCAAGATCATGGCATTGATACCTCCATACTACAAAAGGGGTGGGGGTGGTGTAAGTTATTGTCTAGGAATGAGGTATGCTCAAGTTGAGCATACAAGATAACCCAAGTGGAATGGCACGGCCATACTTTCCATGCATCCCAAAACACATAGACAATAGTGGAGCATCACCACTAGGGAGTACTCCACTAGCAACCATACAAAGATGACAATAATGCCATGAACAACACACATAGAACCAAGGTGCTTTGAACATCAACAAATGACATTCAACTAGACACCGAATCAGAGATCAAAAGATGGCTTGCCTTGGTTGTCTTGTCCCTGGTCTTCCTCAAGATCTTCTCCAAAATCCTCCCCTTCAACTTCACCCTCGTTCATATCTAGCGTCGCAAAAGTAAACGATACATACAATCAATACACAACATAAGAACAAATGCTAACTTAATAAAATATGCAAAACATGCAAGGGAGTTGTTTGGCAGTAATAAAAGATGGGTTGTTTAATTTTAAAACCAAATGGTGGTAAAGGTTTGAATAAAACAATCAAATTTTGAACCCATCATTGCATGTGACACACATACCTTCATAACCAGAGACAAAATTCTATGAATAGAGACTAATGATATTTTTCCTAGATGCAGAGTAACAATATAAGATTAACACAATTGGATTCATTCAAAAATATTAATTTTTCAATTTTAGGAATTAAGAATACTAACCAGAATACAGTTATCATGTTTAATACATTAAAAGTTGTACACAAATCCAAAAAATACAAGGTCAGTTGCATTGGATAGATATTTTCATACTGGTTCTACTGCAATTTGAATCACCTCATTTGGATCTACCAAACTCAAGTTATAAGCAAAACATTACACTAGCAGATTTCCATTTTTAATTTCTATTTCAAATTTTCAAACAAAATTAAAAAGGGCGGGAAGATCTGGGCCGTGCTGGTGCTGTGCAATTGGGCCGGCCCAGTGGGGCTCTCCGGTGGCCGGAGAAAAAGAAAAAGGCTGGGGCCCGTGGCAAGCCAGACCAGCCGACGTGGCCATGCACGCCGACGTGGCCGTGCATGCGTGCGGCCGTCGGATCTGGATCGGACGGCCTGGAGCCGTCGCGTCCACGACGTCTGCACGGCGCTCGCCGACGCAGAAGAAAGGGGGCGGCCAGGGGGCTTACCGGCGGCTGGCGGTGGCGTGGCTTGGCGTAGGCGGCTTGGTGGCGTGGGCGTGCGTCGCGTGCGTGTACTGGCGGTTTCCAGGGGCGTCTGCTCCTCCTCCCGCGATGTCAACTGCAGCACGGGCGGCGTCGGCTCGTCGTCGGCGTCGCCGTTCTGCTGTCGATCTACGTGTCAGGGGCAGAGAGAAGGGGGTAGGGGATGCAGGAGGGGGTGCTGATGACGAGAGAACAGGGAGGGAGGCGTCGACGGCGTCGCGGCGGTGACCACCTGCGCGTCACCCACGCGGTGACCGCGGTGAGCACCTCAGTGCGTCGCAGCAGTGGCATGGGTTGCTGCTCGAGCAGCCATGGAGTGGGAGAGGCAGCCTGGCGGCATTGCGAGTGGGGAGCTAAGGGGGAGAGGAGTGTCTCTGGGTGGGGTTTTATAGGCGGAGAGGGGCGCGGGTAGTGGAGGGGCAGTGGCGACGGCCAACCGGTGGCCAAGGGCTGGCGTCACGCATCGGCCCCACCGTGACGTCGCCCTGGTGGCGTCAGCAAGGGAGGGAGCCGAGGCGGTGCGCGGCAGACGAGGGTGATGGCGGGCGACGCGAGGCATCGAGCCATCATGGCTCTGCCAGCGTGGCGCGCGCGTGCGTTTTAGGGCTAGGGTTTGGCGCGGGAGAGGGGTTCTGGTGGCGTCTTGGGCCAGGGAGAGGGGGTGGTGCGGCTAGGGCTGGGCCAGGGCCAGAGAGGGGGGGTGGTGGTGTTGTCCACGGCCCAAACCAGGGAAGAAAAGAGAGGGAAGGGAGAAAAAGAAAAAGAGAGGGGGAAGTTCCCCCTCTTGTCTCTCGGCCAAAACCAAAGAGAGAAAAGAGAGAGAGAGAAGTAGAGAGGCAGGGGTGAAAAAGAGAGGGGCCATGCCATTGCATGTGCCAAGGTGTGGCCAAAATGCATGTGCACATGTGTTGGAAAAATTTGGAGAGAATAAAAGAGGGTGGTGATGGTGCTAAAGGTGTAACCCTAGTTGAATTAGGGGTGGTGGTATAAAGAGGGGAGAGTGTTCCCTCTTATCCAAAAGTGATGCTCACATCAGTAGGGTTAGGGTTTTAGGAGACAAAATATATTAGAGGTGGTGTCATTAGTATAGGTAGATCAAACCCTAAAATTTAAAGAGAGGTGCATGATTTAAAGGATGGTGTTGTCACATAAATTAGCACACCAAGAGAAATGTTGAGTTAAGCTAGGGAAGAATCTAACCTACACTCAATCACAATTATTAGATAAAAGTTTTTGTTGGCTCATTTCTTTAAATTGTTTGAAAATATGCAGGTTCTGAAAAATGGGGTGTTACATTATGGATCTCCAGATCCCGCTATTGGTTATTGGTCGGAGAAAAATCTCAACCATGTCTGCATAGTTCGCGAACCGTAGGGTGACACACTTAAGGTTTGATGTCGTTTAAGTAGATATGGAATATGGAATGGAGTTCGAAGTTTTGTTCGGAGTCTCGGATGGGATCCAGGACATCACGAGGAGGTCCGGAATGGTCCGGAGAATAAGATTCATATATAGGAAGTCACTTTCCAAGTTTGGAAATGATCCGGTGAATTTATGGAAGGTTCTAGAAAAGTCCGGAAGAAATCATCATGGAAGGTGGAGTCCCGGAGGGACTCCACCTAGCTTGGCCGGCCAGCCCTAAGGGGGAGGAGTCCCAGGTGGACTCCACCATAGTGGGCTGGCCACCCCACCAAAGGGAAAGGGAGAGTCCCACCCCAAGTAGGTTTCATCTATTTGGCAGTTTTTGAATTGGGGTCTTATTCGAAGACTTGGGAAACCCTAGATGTGTTTCACCTATATAATGAGGGTCAAGGGGAGGGGGCCGGCCACTCCAAGCCATGAGTTGGCCGCACCACCCAAGGCACCCAGGCCGGCGCCCCCCTCTCCCCAAACCCTAGCCGCCCCTCCTCCACATATCTCTCCCGCAGCGCATAGGCGAAGCCCTGCCGGAGATCTCCATCACCACCGCCACCACGCCGTCGTGCTGCCGGGATTTCGAGGAGGATCTACTACATCCGCTGCCCGCTGGAACGGGGAGAAGGACGTCGTCATTAACACCGAACGTGTGACCGAGTACGGAGGTGATGCCCGACTGTGGCACCGTCAAGGTCTTCTATGCGCTTTTGCAAGCAATCAAGATCTTCTACGCGCTTTTGCAAGCGGCAAGTGATCGACTACATCCACCACGAGATCTAATCTCGTTAGGCTTTGGAAATCTTCGAGGGTTAGTCTCATGATCTTCTCGTTGCTACCATCTACTAGATTAGATCTTGGCTTGTGTTTTTGTTCTTGCGGTAGGAATTTTTTTGTTTTCTATGCTACAAATCCCATCAGAAACTAGTATCATGGCTGCTCTAGCTCCTTCTAACCTCTTGGACCCATCGAAGTTCATAGTCCAGGTTCTCCATAGATCGGGAGGTCCCGTATTTTGCAGCTCCATCCACTCTGCGACGAAATCCGGTAAAATCTGCGACTTTATTGCTTTTCTTTTTTCATACGTGATGTCCTGAGGAGAGAGCTCTATTCCCAAAGGGAGACACGGCCCGTAGCTTCCGGGTTATTTAGTATGTTTGATAATGGTGCCTCATTCACTATTATCGGATGTGCCGAGAAATAGTGTCGCAACTTTCTTGCTGATGTGAACACTCCATATGCCAACTTCAGATAATGCGGGTATCGCTGTTCTGAAGGCGATAAAACTTCACTAATGAAATATACTGGCCTTTGTACTCCACGAAGTTTCCCTTCTTCTTCTCGTTCAACCACAAGTGCCGTGCTGACCACTTGAGGTGTGGCCGCGATATATAACAGAAGAGATTCTTTTTTCCTTGGGTGCCACCAATATTGGCGATGTCGAGATTGTGCGCTTGAGAACCTCAAAAGCTCTGTCTGCTTCTTCGTTCCACTCGAACTTTTCTCCCTGCTTGATCAAGGCGTAAAGCGGCAACGCCTTTTCTCCTAGCCTGGCGACGAATCTGCTTAAAGCTGCGACTCGCCCAGTTAACTGTTGTATCTCTTTTAACTTTGTTGGCTTCCGCATCGTTACGATGGCCTGGATTTTCTCCGGGTTAGCCTCGATTCCTCTTGCTGACACGAGAAACCCGAGATGTTCTCCCGCAGGAACGCCGAAAGAACACTTCGTCGGATTCAGCTTGAGGCAGAACTTGTCGAGGTTGTCAAAGGTTTCCTTGAGATCATCGATCAACGTTGACCCTTCCTTTGTTGTTATGACGACATCGTCAATGTACACTTGAACGTTCTTGACAATCTGCGTGGCAAGGCACTTTTGCATCATCCGCTGATATGTTGCACCCGCGTTTTTCAACCCGAAGGGCATTGTTCTATAGAAGAACGCGCCATAGGGTGTTATGAAAGCTGTTTTGACCTCATCTTCTTCTTTCAGTCAGATCTGGTTATAACCAGAATATGCTTCCAGGAAGGAAAGACGTTCACAACCTACCGTGGAGTCGATACTTTGATCGATCCTTGGGAGGGGGAAGTGATCCTTTGGACAATGTTTGTTGAGACACGTGAAGTCGACGCACATGCGAAGGACCTCTGGGTTTTTCTTCGGGACCAGCACTGGGTTTGCTACCCATGTGGCCTCCGTGTGTATTTCTTTGATAAATCCAGCTTCTCGGAGTCGATTAATTTCCGACAGCATAGCTTTGCGGTTTGGTTCCGAAAAACGCCGGAAAGGTGGTCTGATTGGCCTAGCCAATGGATCCAAATTAAGGGGGTGCTCGGCAAGTTCCCTGGGTACTCCTGGCATGTCAGTTGCACTACAAGAAAAGTTGCCATGGCCGACAAAGTTGAAGTCGCGCCGTGGTTGCTGGTGTACCATGGCCGACGATTTTGGGTCTGTCCGTTGTGCATGTCAAAACGTTTTTTTCTCGTTTTTGAGGCCACCTAGCCCGACGAAAACGGCCAAAACGTCGCGTATGGTGGCCCGGGACGTGGTGCATCTCGAAATCTCGGGTTCGCCGGCCGAGTCAACGCAAATCCGCACCGCCCAGGGATGTAGGGCCCAGATGGCAGCCTCTCTGGCATTGTTTTTTTTCTCGATCGCGCCATCTCGTTCAACGTTCTCCGATCGAGCCGTTCACGATGCAGGATCATGGGTCCCGCATGTCATCCTCTATGAACCAAAATTCTTTCTATTCGTGGATTTTTTTGACCCCCTGATTTCTGGCTACTTCCTTTTTCTTTTGATCCCTTGCCGCCTTGGAAACGTTGAGACCGCTGCTGCTAAATGGGACCCGCATGTCATCCTCTATGTGCAATCAACTTTCTTTTCTTGGAGTTTTTTTTGGCACCTCAAATTTGGTCACTTGCCTTTTTCTTTCGATCCCCTGCCGCCTCTCAAACGGTGATACTGCTGCTGCTAACTGGGACCCGCATGTCATCCTCTATGTACTATAAAACTTTCTTTTCTTAAATTATTTTTGGCACCTCATATTTGGTCACTTACCTTTTTCTTTCGATCCCCTGCCGCCTCTCAAACGGTGATACCGCTGCTGCTAAATGGGACCCGCATGTCATCCTCTATGTACTATAAAACTTTCTTTTCTTGAATTATTTTTGGCTCCTCATGTTTTTTCACTTGCCTTTTTCTTTCGACCCCCTGCCGCCTCTCAAACGGTGATACCGCTGCTGCTAAATGGGACCCGCATGTCATCCTCTATGTACTATAAAACTTTCTTTTCTTGAATTATTTTTGGCTCCTGATATTTTTTCACTTGCCTTTTTCTTTTGATCTCATGCCCCGTTTGAAACGTTGAGGAACCTGCAGGTTCATGGGACCCGCATGTCACCCTCTATGTACTATAAAAGTTCATTTTCTTGGTTTTTTTTCACCCACTGATTTTTGGCAATTTCTTTTTTCTTTTGATCCCCTGCCGCCTCTCAAACGATGATAATCGTCGCTAAATGGGACCCGCATGTCATCCTCTATGTACTATAAAACTTTCTTTTCTTGAATTATTTTTGGCTCCTCATATTTGGTCACTTGCCTTTTTCTTTCGATCTCATGCGACGTTTGAAACGTTGAGGAACCTGCTGGCTCATGGGACCCGCATGTCATCCTCTATGTGCTATAAAGTTTATTTTCTTTAATTTTTTTTCACCCTCTGATTTTTGGCTATTTCCTTTTTCTTTTGATCCCCTGCCGCCTTGGAAACGTTGGGTAAGCTGCTGACTCATGGGACCCGCATGTCATCCTCTATGTACAATCAACTTTCTTTTTCTTTTGATCTCAAGCCGCATTTGAAACGTTGAGACCGCTGCTGCTAAATGGGACCCGCATGTCATCCTCTATGTACAATAAAGTTTCTTTTCTTGGATTATCTTTGGCTCCTGATATTTTGTCACTTGCCTTTTTCTTTTGATCCCCTGCCCCCTTTGAAACGTTGAGTAAGCTGTTGGCTCAAGGGACCCGCATGTCATCCTCTATGTCCATCAACTTTCTTTTCTTGGATTTTTTTTTCACCCCCTAATTACTAGCTACTTTCTTTTTCTTTTGATCTCAAGCCGCATTACAAACATTGAGACCGCTGCTGCAAAATGGGACCCACATGTCACCCTCTATGTACAATAAATCTTGGATTATTTTTGGCTCCTGATATTTGGTCACTTGCCTTTTTCTTTCGATCTCATGCCGCCTTTGAAACGTTGAGTAAGCTGCTGGCTCATGGGTCCCGCATGTCATCCTCTACGAACAATAAAAGTTTCCTTTCTTGGAGTTATTTTTGACCCCTAATTTCTGGCTATTTGCCTTTTTCTTTTGATCCCCTGCCCCCTTTGAAACGACGAGGACGCTGTTGGCAGGTCGGTCCCACATGTCATCCTCTATGAACAATAAAAGTTTCCTTTGGTGGATTTATTTTTGACGCCTAATTAATTTCTGGCTATTTCCTTTTTTTCTTTTGATCCCCTGCCGCCTTGGAATTGTTGAGAATGCTGCTGCCTCATTTTTCTTTTGGTCCTGTGCCGCCTTGGAAACGTTGAGACCGCTGCTACAAAATGGGACCCGCATGTCATCCTCTATGTACAATAAAGTTTCTTATATTGGAATAGCTTGGGCTACTGATATTATGTCACTTTGGTTTTTCTTTACAAGTAATGCCGACTTTGAAACATTGAGGATCTTTTGCGCCTCATGGGTCCGGCATGTCATCCTCTCAGAACGATAAATGTTTTCTTTTCTTGTATTTTTTTACCAACTGATTTTTGGCTTTTTTTATTTTCGATCCCCTGCCGCCTTTGAAACGTTGACGACGCTGCTGGCTCATGGGTCCCCGATGTCAGCCTCCCCGTACAAGAAACATGTGATATTTTATTTTGAAGACAATAAACGTTGTATTTCGCTCTGAGCTATTGCAAACGGATAAATTAAATCTTTATATCTACATAAATAAACTTATATGTTGAATCTCCTTGTTTTTTGTTTTTGCGAAGCATATGACTTTCCTGTTTTTTTTTTTGAGAAAAATCTGACCTTTCCTGTTTTGGAGTGGGCTGAAATTGTACGAGTCAAAAGGCCCAGCAGGATAGTTCGAAGGCCCAGATGTCCAGATACAGCCCAATTGAAATCTTTCTTTTCTTGGATTTTTTTCACACCCTGATTTCTGGCTACTTCATTTTTCTTTCGGTCCTGTGCCGCCTTGGAAGCGTTGAGACCGCTGCTACAAAATGGGACCCGCATGTCATCCTCTATGTACAATAAAGTTTCTTTTCTTGGATTATTTTTGGCTCCTGATATTATGTCACTTGCCTTTTTCTTTCAATCTCATGCCGACTTTGAAACATTGAGGAAGCTGCTGGCTCATGGGTCCCGCATGTCATCCTCTATGAACAATAAAAGTTTCCTTTGTTGGATTTATTTTTTCCCCTAATTTCTGGCTATCACTACAAGAAAAGTTCTGATAGACAACGTCCCAAAATCGTCAACTAAGGGGCATTTTTCGTCGCCTATGGGCCTAACCCGACGATATGGGTTCTGTTGTCGAAACTGCGTCAGGCAAAGTCCAACGACGATTTTTTCGGTCCGTCGCGCTTGGGCGCCCTTCCGCCACGGAAAATCGGACCGTTGCGGAAGTGTTTTCAGGAGCCCGTTGACTGCTGACGTCATGCAAACTGACACGTGGCAGACGCCGTTAATCGCATCTAACGGCGTTAACCTGCCGAAACCCCGTGGTAGATGGTAGGCCCACACGAGGCTCGCCACGTCTTAAGCGGGCGGGCCGTATGACATAGTTTGACCGGTCAACTATATAGCTGGGCTGGTCCATTAGTTACGTGGGCCGGCCTAACCTCTAAGGTTGATTGGTCAAAACTTAAATGGGCCGCCCATTTAACATGTGGGGTCCACCTTACAAAGAATCGGCCGGCCCAAGAAGCAAGTGGCCGGGCCAAAAACACAGGTGGGTCCCACTTTCCCGTTAAAATGCCTACCATTTAGTGTGTGGGGTCCACCGAGGCAAGTGGGCCGGCCCAACAAGCTAGTGGGCCGGCCAAAAACACAGGTGGGTCCCACTTTCCAGTTAAAGGGTCGGCCCATTTAGTTTGTGGGGTCCACCATATAGCAAGTGGGCCGGCCCAACAAAATAGTGGGCCGGGCCAAAAACACAGGTGGGTCCCACTTTCCTGTTAAAGGGCCGGCCCATTTAGTATGTGGGGTCCACCATATAGCAAGTGGGCTGGCCCACCAAGATAGTGGGCCGGGCCAAAAACACAGGTGGGTCCCACATTCCTGTTAATGGGCCGGCCCATTTGGTATGTGGGGTCCACCATATAGAAAGTGGGCCGGCCCAACAAGATAGTGGGCCGGGCCAAAAACACAGGTGGGTCCCACCTTCCTATTAAAGGGCCGGCCCATTTGGTGTGTGGGGTCCACCATATAGAAAGTGGGCCGGCCCAACAAGATAGTGGGCCGGGCCAAAAACACAGGTGGGTCCCACCTTCCTATTAAAGGGCCGGCCCATTTACCATGTGGGACCACCATAGAGCAAGTGGGCCGGCCCAATAAGCATGTGGAGCCCATTATCGTGTAATCGGGCCGGCCTACTAAAGAAGTGGCCGGCCCAAAATGAAAGTGGGTCCCACACTACCGTAGTGGGCCGGCCCAATCTGTTGTAGGGCCCTACTTGTTTGACTAGTCAACTTGCATTAAATTTCATGAGCCTAAAATCTGATTTCAATGATACACACAAGTACATACACAAATAAAACAAATAGGAAAATTACAAGGCAATTAATGTGCCCAAATAAAAAAATTACATAGAATCATTGAGGACTTCTATTAGCATCATCAATAACACGTTGACATTTGGCAATCGCCTTGATTGAATCTTGTGTACTCTTTGTCAACATATCAGCTACAGATCTTAAAGCAGCAATACCATGTCTTTTATAAAGTACAGCCTTGAGATATTTACTGTCTGATGAAAGAAATGGTCTAGTTGATTTTCGCTATGAGAAGATGCATCGAAGAAAGATCTTAACTTTTGTGGGCCTCACCGGTAATGAAGATTGCTTCATCACAAATCGCATTCGATAATAATGCAAAAAGAGTTAAACGATGAACTATGCAAACATTTATTATGCAATGTAGATATAAGATAATAACAAGTTGCATAAATAAGACATGTATGGAACTTGTACTAAGCACAAACTTACATCATAATGTTGCACAGTGGTCGCTACAGATCCTTTTTTGGCGACTATCTTCTAATGATGACGGCTTCATTAAAATCGCATTCTCGTAACATTGTAAACATAGTTACAACAATTAACTATTCAAACATGTATTACGCAATGTAGAGATCAGATAACAAAGCATGTAGCAGAAATAAGCACAAGATAAGATAAGATGCATGTACTAAGCACATATACGCTCACCGCAGTCCTTCTCTTGCGTGCACTAGTCGTGGTCAACATGCCTATCATTTTAGGTTCAGCCATCAAGTGAAATGCTAATCCTCCCGCTCCATTGTCCTTAATCTGTGTTTAGATATCACATTTAAGACCAAGTCAGCTGGTTTCAAATAACAAAAAACTTGAGCTGCCAAATGAATAAGCCAATATTTACCAGATATCGATTAAAACCAACTAGATGTTGCTTTGCATGAGATACTAATTTCAGACATTCAGATTTAGAGTAGGGTAATGCCAAGGTTTTACACATAAAGTAAACTAGCATTAAGAATGACCAAATGTCAGGTTCAAATCACCTCGAAGTTTCTCCAAGACAAGCATATCAAATAGGCGTAAACATAGTAAAGCATGAATGGCATTGCTATGGCAGGTGGTTCCAAGTGTTAATCTCTTGCATAAGGAACAATGCATATAGGTTATAGATAATAACGGAAGTAAATCGCAAAATTACCAACCACGAACTCAGATTCCAACCTTACCTAGCGTCCCCGCTGTTAATGTTGGATGTTCTAATAAGTGGTTCGCATGATCAATCCCTAGGAAAAATAACATTGACAAGTCAGTCTACGATAATACAAAGACCAGACATGCACGCAGCAATAACTATATAAGCTAAAGACGAGGTATAAGAGCAAGCAGATTGGAAATGCACATAGCATGATTATAAAAGCAGTGTGAGAATAGCAGACACGAGAAAACAGCTAGCGGTGAGCTAATGACGTGGTATAAGAACAAGCAGATTGGAAATGCCCATAGCACGACTATAAAAGCAGTGCGACAATAGCATGCAGTACAAAAACAGTTGGCAGCAAATGAATGGGTACAAGGCTATAAATATGTGGATGCACACAAAGTGTCGAGAATGAACAGGATGGTAGCGACCGGATAATGCTTTTGTACTGTACAATATTTAAACAAACTTCATGCGAAGCAACACATCAAGAAAGTTAACGGCATATGAGATCTGCAAATAACTACACAAAACATGGCTAAAGAAACACCGCGATCTAACGGGCCAGCGTACTAACCAAGCTGCAAGCGGTGGACGGGGCGGCAACTTGCATTCCAGCGGCGGCGAACGCGGGAGACGATGAATCGACCCTGTTTCAGTAGAAGCGGGCTTTAGTGAAGCAGATCTGGTTGGCTGGCAAGGTATTCGGTGAAGTTGATACAGCCGCTGCGGCGAGGTAGTTGGTGGCGAGGTGTGGTGACCCAGCATACCACTACATGGTGTAGTATGCAAGTCTGACATAACACCAATGAAACACCGTTCCACTAGTATTACATCGCTCAGAGTGGTACAACAGAAACATATGCGGGTCCAAGGCATGTCTATAGAATTACAACTCCGACTCTGTTACAGAAGATCATCATAGCCTCCTACTTTACAATGAGGTAAAATTGCAAATAAACTCCAGAAGAACGACTCGTAGTCTAATCCTATCACGAACTCTACTTGTAGAGTATATAACTAGCTATAGAGGCTAAGAATAGATTCTAGCTAAATAGGAGCTAGGTTTAGGAAGCTAGTTCCTTTCTAATGCCAATCTAGGTTTTCTCCTTGTTGAATGTGGTATCTGACTCTCCTGACATGGTCCTGTCTCTTGAAGTAGTTGTTGACTCCTCGGCCTTCGAGTTGCACTGTAGATCCTCCTTTGATGCCTCCATACCTAAGCAGGGGATTTAAGAGTGGGATGAGTACGAGCGTACTCAACAAGTTCATTATAGGAAAGAGGTGTTTAATGCACTAGCTACAGCCATAGACCAGAAAGTCATAGGCAATGCAAGTTTTTGTAAACATTTCTTCAAAAGGTTGCTTTTATTCTGAAGAGCTATGTCCGTCAGCCTTCACCGGTTGACTAGAACTTCATGGAGTTCCTTTCCCAGCTGTCAGTTCCAAATCCCGGAACAGGGAGTGACTGGTCACAGTTCGTTACACTCTGCAGAGGTGTGTTGCTTTACCCATAAGAGATCTTAACCTTGGTGCCAACCGAGCCGCGAGCTCGTCCACACTTCCTTTGGTGTGAGGCCCGGTATAAGGTCCTAGTCAATCATGTTCCTCCGCTACCTCGAACACCCACCCTTTGTTGCATGCCCCGACCCTGGGTCCTCGCCGGTCCCATTATTCCCGTAATTTCAGGGTGGACCCCGACCACGACAACAGTTTGGGACTCGTTAACCAAACTCCTTCGCCGGTAGCTGCAACCCATCATAGACCACATTACCGTGGGGAATTAGAAGGGGATCCCCACCCACCAATTGTTCCGCAAGCAGCAACCGTCTACGGTAAGCAACAGCTATACCGTGGGGAATTAGAAGGGGCTCCCCACCCACCAATTGCTCCGCAAGATACAACCGTCTACGGTAAGCGCATCCGTTGATGAACGAGAGGTGGAAACACTTTTGACTACTCCGTCCCACTCTGCATCTTATGGTTAACACGGGTATTACGGCACAAGAATCACTGGACGACATTTGTTGTTTAATCCTAGATGGATATAAACCCTTGCAATGGAACCTCCACCATATCAACACATACCATGGTTCCATTGCCCACCACATAGTCATATTCATAGTTATGAAAATAGTATTTTTGCTTTTCATGCAAGAGTGATAAACATAGTACTTTGCAAGTAATTTGGTAAAAATACTCAAATGACATGAGCAAGCGATGAACTTGCCTTTCTTGACTGCAAGATTATGCAGGCAAGGTCTTCGATACGCAATAACTCCAAATTCTGAAATAGCATCATCGTCCGGTAAGGATGATGTTTAAAAGATTGGCAAGGATGCAATAATGCATAAGTATGAGATGCACTCGCTCTAAGCGTGACCTAACCCCTATGATTTAGGATTAGTGAGTGGTAATGATTTGTTTAGGGTGTGTTGCACTTTTAGAATGATTCACCAACAAGGTTCTTATTCAGGGTTGTGTTGTTTTAGAATCATAAGCAAGTGGTAAGATGCATAGTAACAATCCTACACACCAAGGAATAATAGTTGTATAATAAGTAAAGAGCAGTTGTCAAGTTTAAGTCCTATATTGCATGGTTGATTATTACTTATTATATAATTCAAAAGAATAACTTTTGAAGAACATGTTCTTAAATAAAGAACAAGTATGATAATTAGGTTGAGAGGGTTCTAGGGTTGACTATGGTTTTAGTTAGTTTCTGGAGTAAGTATTTGATGGATCACAACCTAGTTGGATTCATCAACACCTAGGGCTTGCAAGATTGAGTTAAGCCTAGGCATCCTAAGCACTTATTCATACAAGGTTGCTATCAAGATGGATTCATCTTATTGGTGATAGTTAGCTAGGGTTTATAGGTTCTTATAAGCAGGGTTGATGATGGTTCTCGGTTTACTTCAAAAGAATAACTTTTGAAGAACATACTTCTTAAATATTAAGAAGTATAGCAATTTGGTTGAGGTTGTTTAGGTTTGCTATTAAATTCCCTAAGTAAAGAATGGTGGTTCCCTAAATAGGATGTTTAATAATTATCTCACACTAATAGGGTTTAGTGTGTGTGGGATATGATGTCAATATTAGCATGGTTGCTATTGGAGTTCATCACAATGGTGTGATGCTATATAGGTATGAGTAAGGTTGATACTTTTGATGATAGGAATTAGGGTTTTAGACTTAGGTGTTCCTATTTGATCATCTAGGTTTGAGGAGATGAACACATGGAATGCTAAAGTCTTCGTGATAGGCTCTTATATTTTATGTGGACCTAGGTATGCACTTAGTGGCTATTTATGGATCTAGGTATGAATACAATGTCTCTTGATCACATGTCCTAACCTAGGTATTAAGTTTAGAACAATTTAGGGTTCACATGTACTAATGGAACTAGGTTTTATATGTCATTAGGGTTTTAGGATCCCACATGAAATTATGAACTACTAATTTGATGTATAATGGAATTAGGGTTTCCTAATCTACCATATAGTATTTAGGTTAATAACTTCATTATAAGATTGAAGTTATTAATAGTTTTGAAATAAAAGTAATATTGAATTTGTCATATTATTAATTTTAATGAATTAATAATTAAGGTAATTATTAATTTAGGGTTTAAATCCTTCTAATAAGGATTTAACAAATTAACAAATAAATAAAATTAGTTTTAAAGTTTTCTTTATTTATTTACTGGTTTTTATTTAATTTGGAAAGATTTCCTAATTATTAAATTTTAATTTAATTAAGAATAAAAGAAAAGACTTAATTAATAAGTATTAAATAATTAAATTTTTATTAGAAATAAAAATTTCACATTATATTTTTATTGGATAGATTTTATTTTTATAAGAATTTTGATGTCTTATTTTTATTTTTCTGAGTTAATATGATTTTTCTATAATTATTTGAAGTTGCAGTATTTTCTGGAATTTAAATTTGAAATGAATTGGCTAAACACACCCGGCTATCTACCCAAACAGTCACTGGCTGGTGGGCCAGTGACCAGGTCATCTGCCACGCAGGCATTGACCAGGGTCAAAATCGCCACGGTGGCAGAGGAGCTCACTGCCGGTGAAATTGGCGGCGGTCGCCGGCGATTCCGGGCGAGCTAGGATGGGCGACTGGGTTCTTCCGAACCAGCACGCACGGGCGAGCCAAATGGTACCAGCGCCGCCCGCTAATGACCACCGGAGCATGGCCGGCGATGAGGTGCTGCGGCGGCGGAGACGGTCACTCGTCGTGGAGCATGCTCAGGGGTGCTAGAGAAAGAGCTCTGATGCTCAGGAGAGTCAGTGACTCACCGCGAGCACGATGGGCTTGTCGGCGAGGCAAGGGGAAGTCGCAGTCGCCGGTATTGCTCGATGTCGGCGTCGGAGAAGACGACCAGGCATGGTCGATTGGAGGCGCGTCGGATCGATTCCTTGCGTATGGTGACCATGTCGAGGACGGCGGTCACAATGGTGGTTACGGCGGGGCACGGGGATGCCCCAATCGACGGCGACGACAAACGGCCGGCTCAGCTAGGGTTTCGTGTTCTGCGAGCTAGAAGAAAGAATTGGGGAATTTAGGGTTAGGGTTCATCTGGCGGCGGAGCAGTGATCTTACAGACGTTTGGGGGCGGCGGCACACATCTTGGCGCGGCCGGTGGCCATGGTGCTGCCACCGAGCTGCTTGCCGGGATGAGCGAAGACGATGGCCCCTCCTCGCGTGAAAATATCGTGAAGGGGTAAGTTGGGCCAGGCCAAATAGTGGGCTGAGGTGCTGGGCTGCTCCACGGCTGTTGCTGGGCTTCTGCGTGGCCAGGTAAGCTGGTAAGCTTCTTTCTCTCCTTTTCTTTTATCCATTTTCTGTTTTATTCCTGGTTTTGAATTCTAGTTTTATAATTCTGTTTTGAATTCATATTTGAATTCAATTATGCTTTCAGATGTTTATACCTATTTTTAATTAAGACTTAGCACTAATGATCATTGCATGATTCTATTGTCCAAATTAATGTGCAATGCATGATTTTATTTGTATCCTTGTGGTTTATTTATTTAAATTTCAATTTAGCTATGAGTTTATGTGTTCTTTGAAATTCCTTTTCTTCCCTGCAATACAACTCTCTTTTGAATTATTTAGAGTGGAGAATTGCTTCCCAAGGCATTTGAAATATTATTAGGAGGTCTTGGTTTCTTATTTTAGAGTTGGTTTCACTTGCATATTATTTTATGTGATCACCTATTTATTATAGTTTTGTAAACTCTCTTATAACTCCCTTTCAAGGTTAACCCTCTTATTATCTTTTAAAGTAGATATTGTCCCCATAATGGCTTGGTCTTGGTTACAAAGGTAAGTGGTTGATCACCCTACATATGGTTTCAATTGTAAAGTGTAGCACAAGGTTTTGCTTATGTTCAAGAATTGGAGCATAAGATTTATTTGATGTGCAAATCTAGGGTTCCAATGCTATTTACCTAATGACACATGGGTTGAATCTTACTTGTGGTTTAGGTTTTATTTGGAATCACCCAAGTGATACACAAACTAGGGTTGAGATTTAATGCTAGGTTATAGATATGAGATGACACCATATTGCATGTGCTAGGGTTTACTCTCCCCTAACCATGATAAAATGGTTGCTTGGTTAATATTTCATGTGCTTCCCTATTTACTAAGGATTTAAGAATTGGTTTTATCTTCTATCAATAGTTTGTTATTATATCCTTGATCTATTGTTAAAGTAACTAAAGTTGTTATAGTTCTTTTTATAGTTAACTTTGGTCACATGAATGGATGATTTCTCACCATATCAAATATGGAGTTTTACACTAAGGTTTTCTTATGTTTCTTAGGTGAAGAATAAGTGGAATGCAGATGTGGTAGAATACTACTTATGATCACCAAGTGGTTCACATGTTAAGGTTGGGATATAAGTCTAGAGTTTCTTTCTAGTGATCTCCCTATAATTTCATGTGGAAATGGGAGCTACTTATACTGGTAGGGTTTAACTTATCCTCACATATCTCAAGAGCATGATCATGGATTAGACATGATCAACTTGTTCTTTTTATCTTTACCTCAAGTTCTTAGGGTTTATGATCATCACCCAATTTATAATGATCAAGGTTTGGCTTCCTAAAGTATTTTTAATGGAATGGTTTTCACTTCCATGATCAAGTGTTGTCTTGATTAACTAAACATAATATCTCCCTTATAGTTTCTTGGGTGGACATGGCTATGGTTGTCTCTATAGGTTATATCCCAGGAAAATGCCTGAGATATTTTGTTAGGGTTCCACTTAAATAAGGTTGATATTATCAGTTGGGTATATGGGTAGTTCTCTCCCTCAAACTCAAGTGTTGCCTCAACTAACTTGGGTGTAACACCATAATTGATCTCTCTTATATAAGAATGGATTATTCTAGGTTATCGTGTACTCCTAATACTCTAGTTCAATTGTTGTCCTTTATTCTTAAATAGATAAAGCTATGTTTTGTATGATTGGTTTCTCTCATTTTTGGAAAGGACTTTAATATTAACCTAAGGTTAGGCTCCATAGAGAATGATGTGGTCACCAATATCTATGGTTAACATAAATGGTTTCTCTCTCTAGGAATGTCTTGAATAATATCCTAGGGTTACTCTTAGAGATGATGATTTGAATACTTGGATGTATATCCAAGGTTTAGCTCAAAGTTTGTCATTTCTTTTCTAGTAATAAATATAGAAATCTCACCTCTCTAGATTTGATGTATAATAATATGGAATAGAGAAGAATATATATTTCTAGAGTTGATCTCCTTGTCTTGTTTCCAAGGTTGAAGTAAAATGAATACCATGAGGTTCATGGTAAGATCATGGATTAGTTTAAGGCATGGAAAAAGATAAGTCAGGAATAGTTTCTCCACTTATTGTTACTTGACTTCCAATTAAATGGATGTTCATATGTTGTGGCAAGGTATACCATATTATGATTTATAATAAGTTCAAGCATTTGATCACTGAGTAAAGTGTTGTTGTGTTGATTATTAGTTCCCTTTGATCTAACCCCTTAGATCAAATCATCTCTACCCAAAACAAGGTTTTAACAAAGTCACATTGAGGTTTATAGCACTTGGCTTGATGATCTACTTCAATTCCATCAAGGTCAAGTGAAACTTCAGTTACTGTGACTGTTTTACTTTAAAGCGCGAAAATTCCCCAGATTTTCTATGCATGAATGCAATGCACACATCTGTTTCCTCTATATTTGTAACCCCAATACCTGGGATATTACAGTCTCTACCCCTTAAACTAAACTTCGTCCTCGAAGTTTGATCTCTCTCACGTCTCCGGAGTGTGGATCTGACTTGTGCAGACTACATCTTTTCTCGAACTCCGTGGTGATCTCTCTGGATATAATTGAGTATATCCCTTGTCCAGTTTCTTCCTGGAATCCATGAGTGTCTATCTCTGAACCATGGTTCTTACTTTAATTCTTTGATTTCTTCCAATTCTATAAGCTTGTTTCCTTTCTCATTGAAGATTCAATGATTGAGACTTCTTCTGGTGCTGCTGGTCTAATTTGAAGGCTAATTTGATAATAAACTCTTAATTTCTTAATAGGTCTTTGTTTTCCCTTACTACCAAAAGTGCAATAATGGTACTTAGTAAGGTACTTACCATGGAAACGATTTTGACGGTTTCTTTTACTAAGAAGGTTAGACTCATTTAGCCTATCCAATCATGGTTTATAGTTGATACCTATAACTATTTTGGGTTATTTAGGTTCCATGAAAGGAATCATTCTATTAGTCCGTGGTTCTGGTATGGTCAATTTCCTTCGGTGTTTGGCCTTCTTGAGCTGTATTTGGTCTATTGTATTTTCTTCGTCCAACTTCTTTATGTTTAACTTACTTGAGCTTTCGTACTTCTGAGTAAATACTACTCACTTTCTCAAGTTACAGTCCACTTCTTACTTCCTCGAGGTATAAACCTCGGCTTCTGGTCTGTCATCCTTCTGAAAGTAGTGTCCAATAATCTTATAAAAATAAGATCGAACTTCCTCTCAGTTCAGACCTTCTTCTTCTATATAGCCTAAAGTATTGAGTCGTGGCACATCCAACTCAATCTTTACTCTACCCCTTAGAGTTTTCTTATGTCTTCAACTCCTTTTCTTCCAACCATTGGATTAATGATTGGAGTATTGGTCTAAGTATAGCTTAGGGTTTGTACTCTTCTAGGTCTTGTGAAGAATATCTGTGGTGTATCCACTCAATTGTGGACATCCAATGTGAATCCTTCGGCTAAATGATTATAGTGCATAATTACTTGGCTGACAACATTTTATTTGTTCACAACTTCTTGGTACGAATAATCCAACGGTGGACTACTGTATACCAATTGTGGCTATTTGTTATCTAGAAATGGATTCTATTATAGGTTCTGATCAACTGGACGAGACATCTTCTACTTTATCTCGCAGTATGGATCCTATATCAACTATGGTCTGCTGATACCAACTATGGTCTTCTTACATCTGCTATGATTTCATATATCATCTTCCTTCATTCAGGGTTTATTTTGCAAGAGAACCACTAGCTGACACTAAGAATATAGTATCCTAAGTGATTTCCCATGCATTCCCTCTTCTATAATGATTATGGTTCTACTTCTACTTCTCCATAATCACCATATTTCTCACCTTCATGCTTGTTATGTACTAAATTACTCCTCTGTTGAGGTAAAGCATGATTTTTGGATTGGTACTTCCTTCAGAGTATTGTGGTTACTTCCCACAACTTTTCTTCCTTTGTGTGATGTACCTTCATCTTGTCTTCAAGATCTTCAGAATTCGTCACTTCCTCACACGAATACCCTTACCCTCTAGATCTATAGCATCAAGTAAAAACTTGATATTGCAACATGCATTTGCATATCGAAGTCAAACTTCATGTATGGATCTAGTCAAACAATGAAAATCCAATAAAATCCAAGAAGATTCAGCTTTGTGTTTATAATACACACCATTATAAGCCTGAATAAAATAATTGAGTAAGACATCTCTAAACATCAGGCTCTGATGTGTAGTATATAACACCACATAAGATAGGTTTATATCGTGATACTTAGCACTTATATATGGGAGTCTACTATTTGTCTCAACATTTACCTTAATTGCACATTTGCAATGAGATAAACTTGAAACAAAGTGGTCTAGGATAGTTAAAGTTAACCTAATTTCCTTTGGAAGTACTAGATTAACTTCCATTTTTTTTGGAGGACTAACTCACATGATATGTCTAGGTTCTAACATTGCTACTCAAAACACATAGCTATTGGAATATAGCTCCTATACTTCCATATGTTCTTACCATATAACTAGGTTCTAATGTACTTGACACAGTTCCCATGGTTTTGGAACATAAATCTTACTCTCTTGTTTCGCGTCTAACTTCTTATTGTTCTCCTCCTAAATGTTTATGAGGTTCTATTCCATCACATAACGATTCTCAGGTGAATCCTATATGATTAGCAACTCTACTTTATAAGTAGACGTATATTATTCCTATCACTCTTTCTTATTTCCCATGATTGACTCATCATGGTCTCTACTATTCATATCACTTGTTTGTATCACTTACTATCAATTGGTTCACATGTCTAGTTAATTTTACTTACCCTATTACTTGTCTTGGTATACACCTTCTAGTAGGATATCTTCCTAATATATTTATCTTTATCACATGATATCACTCCTATTACAGGTCTGGATAACTCTTACTTAACTATAACAAGTGTTGGTACACATCTTCCAATAGGATATCTTCCTTATGGTTGTATCCTTTCTTTGGACTACCATGTATTGTATACCAACTGTGATCTACTCATCTATTGTTTTAAAGACTCAATTATATGCTACATACTTGGAATTATCTACCTAACTTCACTTATAAAAGATAGGTAAGAAAGTTGACTCAAGTGTGTCAGGATTATTCTCAAGTGAATATCCATCTCAAGTCAAAAGAAGATTTGGTTTTATCTAAGACCACTTCCTATAGACACTACCAATCCTATAGGTCTCCTTTAAAGGGTTTTAATCCTAAGGTCAAAGCATTTGCTCTGATACCAACTGTGGTGACCCAGCATACCACTGCATGGTGTAGTATGCAAGTCTGACATAACACCAATGAAACACCGTTCCACTAGTATTACATCGCTCAGAGTGGTACAACAGAAACATATGCGGGTCCAAGGCATGTCTATAGAATTACAACTCCGACTCTGTTACAGAAGATCATCATAGCCTCCTACTTTACAATGAGGTAAAATTGCAAATAAACTCCAGAAGAACGACTCGTAGTCTAATCCTATCACGAACTCTACTTGTAGAGTATATAACTAGCTATAGAGGCTAAGAATAGATTCTAGCTAAATAGGAGCTAGGTTTAGGAAGCTAGTTCCTTTCTAATGCCAATCTAGGTTTTCTCCTTGTTGAATGTGGTATCTGACTCTCCTGACATGGTCCTGTCTCTTGAAGTAGTTGTTGACTCCTCGGCCTTCGAGTTGCACTGTAGATCCTCCTTTGATGCCTCCATACCTAAGCAGGGGATTTAAGAGTGGGATGAGTACGAGCGTACTCAACAAGTTCATTATAGGAAAGAGGTGTTTAATGCACTAGCTACAGCCATAGACCAGAAAGTCATAGGCAATGCAAGTTTTTGTAAACATTTCTTCAAAAGGTTGCTTTTATTCTGAAGAGCTATGTCCGTCAGCCTTCACCGGTTGACTAGAACTTCATGGAGTTCCTTTCCGGCAGCGTTCGCAGTTCCAAATCCCGGAACAGGGAGTGACTGGTCACAGTTCGTTACACTCTGCAGAGGTGTGTTGCTTTACCCATAAGAGATCTTAACCTTGGTGCCAACCGAGCCGCGAGCTCGTCCACACTTCCTTTGGTGTGAGGCCCGGTATAAGGTCCTAGTCAATCATGTTCCTCCGCTACCTCGAACACCCACCCTTTGTTGCATGCCCCGACCCTGGGTCCTCGCCGGTCCCATTATTCCCGTAATTTCAGGGTGGACCCCGACCACGACAACAGTTTGGGACTCGTTAACCAAACTCCTTCGCCGGTAGCTGCAACCCATCATAGACCACATTACCGTGGGGAATTAGAAGGGGATCCCCACCCACCAATTGTTCCGCAAGCAGCAACCGTCTACGGTAAGCAACAGCTATACCGTGGGGAATTAGAAGGGGCTCCCCACCCACCAATTGCTCCGCAAGATACAACCGTCTACGGTAAGCGCATCCGTTGATGAACGAGAGGTGGAAACACTTTTGACTACTCCGTCCCACTCCAGATCTTATGGTTAACACGGGTATTACGGCACAAGAATCACTGGACGACATTTGTTGTTTAATCCTAGATGGATATAAACCCTTGCAATGGAACCTCCACCATATCAACACATACCATGGTTCCATTGCCCACCACATAGTCATATTCATAGTTATGAAAATAGTATTTTTGCTTTTCATGCAAGAGTGATAAACATAGTACTTTGCAAGTAATTTGGTAAAAATACTCAAATGACATGAGCAAGCGATGAACTTGCCTTTCTTGACTGCAAGATTATGCAGGCAAGGTCTTCGATACGCAATAACTCCAAATTCTGAAATAGCATCATCGTCCGGTAAGGACGATGTTTAAAAGATTGGCAAGGATGCAATAATGCATAAGTATGAGATGCACTCGCTCTAAGCGTGACCTAACCCCTATGATTTAGGATTAGTGAGTGGTAATGATTTGTTTAGGGTGTGTTGCACTTTTAGAATGATTCACCAACAAGGTTCTTATTCAGGGTTGTGTTGTTTTAGAATCATAAGCAAGTGGTAAGATGCATAGTAACAATCCTACACACCAAGGAATAATAGTTGTATAATAAGTAAAGAGCAGTTGTCAAGTTTAAGTCCTATATTGCATGGTTGATTATTACTTATTATATAATTCAAAAGAATAACTTTTGAAGAACATGTTCTTAAATAAAGAACAAGTATGATAATTAGGTTGAGAGGGTTCTAGGGTTGACTATGGTTTTAGTTAGTTTCTGGAGTAAGTATTTGATGGATCACAACCTAGTTGGATTCATCAACACCTAGGGCTTGCAAGATTGAGTTAAGCCTAGGCATCCTAAGCACTTATTCATACAAGGTTGCTATCAAGATGGATTCATCTTATTGGTGATAGTTAGCTAGGGTTTATAGGTTCTTATAAGCAGGGTTGATGATGGTTCTCGGTTTACTTCAAAAGAATAACTTTTGAAGAACATACTTCTTAAATATTAAGAAGTATAGCAATTTGGTTGAGGTTGTTTAGGTTTGCTATTAAATTCCCTAAGTAAAGAATGGTGGTTCCCTAAATAGGATGTTTAATAATTATCTCACACTAATAGGGTTTAGTGTGTGTGGGATATGATGTCAATATTAGCATGGTTGCTATTGGAGTTCATCACAATGGTGTGATGCTATATAGGTATGAGTAAGGTTGATACTTTTGATGATAGGAATTAGGGTTTTAGACTTAGGTGTTCCTATTTGATCATCTAGGTTTGAGGAGATGAACACATGGAATGCTAAAGTCTTCGTGATAGGCTCTTATATTTTATGTGGACCTAGGTATGCACTTAGTGGCTATTTATGGATCTAGGTATGAATACAATGTCTCTTGATCACATGTCCTAACCTAGGTATTAAGTTTAGAACAATTTAGGGTTCACATGTACTAATGGAACTAGGTTTTATATGTCATTAGGGTTTTAGGATCCCACATGAAATTATGAACTACTAATTTGATGTATAATGGAATTAGGGTTTCCTAATCTACCATATAGTATTTAGGTTAATAACTTCATTATAAGATTGAAGTTATTAATAGTTTTGAAATAAAAGTAATATTGAATTTGTCATATTATTAATTTTAATGAATTAATAATTAAGGTAATTATTAATTTAGGGTTTAAATCCTTCTAATAAGGATTTAACAAATTAACAAATAAATAAAATTAGTTTTAAAGTTTTCTTTATTTATTTACTGGTTTTTATTTAATTTGGAAAGATTTCCTAATTATTAAATTTTAATTTAATTAAGAATAAAAGAAAAGACTTAATTAATAAGTATTAAATAATTAAATTTTTATTAGAAATAAAAATTTCACATTATATTTTTATTGGATAGATTTTATTTTTATAAGAATTTTGATGTCTTATTTTTATTTTTCTGAGTTAATATGATTTTTCTATAATTATTTGGAGTTGCAGTATTTTCTGGAATTTAAATTTGAAATGAATTGGCTAAACACACCCGGCTATCTACCCAAACAGTCACTGGCTGGTGGGCCAGTGACCAGGTCATCTGCCACGCAGGCATTGACCAGGGTCAAAATCGCCACGGTGGCAGAGGAGCTCACTGCCGGTGAAATTGGCGGCGGTCGCCGGCGATTCCGGGCGAGCTAGGATGGGCGACTGGGTTCTTCCGAACCAGCACGCACGGGCGAGCCAAATGGTACCAGCGCCGCCCGCTAATGACCACCGGAGCATGGCCGACGATGAGGTGCTGCGGCGGCGGAGACGGTCACTCGTCGTGGAACATGCTCAGGGGTGCTAGAGAAAGAGCTCTGATGCTCAGGAGAGTCAGTGACTCACCGCGAGCACGATGGGCTTGTCGGCGAGGCAAGGGGAAGTCGCAGTCGCCGGTATTGCTCGATGTCGGCGTCGGAGAAGACGACCAGGCATGGTCGATTGGAGGCGCGTCGGCTCGATTCCTTGCGTATGGTGACCATGTCGAGGACGGCGGTCACAATGGTGGTTACGGCGGGGCACGGGGATGCCCCAATCGACGGCGACGACAAACGGCCGGCTCAGCTAGGGTTTCGTGTTCTGCGAGCTAGAAGAAAGAATTGGGGAATTTAGGGTTAGGGTTCATCTGGCGGCGGAGCAGTGATCTTATAGACGTTTGGGGGCGGCGGCACACATCTTGGCGCGGCCGGTGGCCATGGTGCTGCCACCGAGCTGCTTGCCGGGATGAGCGAAGACGATGGCCCCTCCTCGCGTGAAAATATCGTGAAGGGGTAAGTTGGGCCAGGCCAAATAGTGGGCTGAGGTGCTGGGCTGCTCCACGTCTGTTGCTGGGCTTCTGCGTGGCCAGGTAAGCTGGTAAGCTTCTTTCTCTCCTTTTCTTTTATCCATTTTCTGTTTTATTCCTGGTTTTGAATTCTAGTTTTATAATTCTGTTTTGAATTCATATTTGAATTCAATTATGCTTTCAGATGTTTATACCTATTTTTAATTAAGACTTAGCACTAATGATCATTGCATGATTCTATTGTCCAAATTAATGTGCAATGCATGATTTTATTTGTATCCTTGTGGTTTATTTATTTAAATTTCAATTTAGCTATGAGTTTATGTGTTCTTTGAAATTCCTTTTCTTCCCTGCAATACAACTCTCTTTTGAATTATTTAGAGTGGAGAATTGCTTCCCAAGGCATTTGAAATATTATTAGGAGGTCTTGGTTTCTTATTTTAGAGTTGGTTTCACTTGCATATTATTTTATGTGATCACCTATTTATTATAGTTTTGTAAACTCTCTTATAACTCCCTTTCAAGGTTAACCCTCTTATTATCTTTTAAAGTAGATATTGTCCCCATAATGGCTTGGTCTTGGTTACAAAGGTAAGTGGTTGATCACCCTACATATGGTTTCAATTGTAAAGTGTAGCACAAGGTTTTGCTTATGTTCAAGAATTGGAGCATAAGATTTATTTGATGTGCAAATCTAGGGTTCCAATGCTATTTACCTAATGACACATGGGTTGAATCTTACTTGTGGTTTAGGTTTTATTTGGAATCACCCAAGTGATACACAAACTAGGGTTGAGATTTAATGCTAGGTTATAGATATGAGATGACACCATATTGCATGTGCTAGGGTTTACTCTCCCCTAACCATGATAAAATGGTTGCTTGGTTAATATTTCATGTGCTTCCCTATTTACTAAGGATTTAAGAATTGGTTTTATCTTCTATCAATAGTTTGTTATTATATCCTTGATCTATTGTTAAAGTAACTAAAGTTGTTATAGTTCTTTTTATAGTTAACTTTGGTCACATGAATGGATGATTTCTCACCATATCAAATATGGAGTTTTACACTAAGGTTTTCTTATGTTTCTTAGGTGAAGAATAAGTGGAATGCAGATGTGGTAGAATACTACTTATGATCACCAAGTGGTTCACATGTTAAGGTTGGGATATAAGTCTAGAGTTTCTTTCTAGTGATCTCCCTATAATTTCATGTGGAAATGGGAGCTACTTATACTGGTAGGGTTTAACTTATCCTCACATATCTCAAGAGCATGATCATGGATTAGACATGATCAACTTGTTCTTTTTATCTTTACCTCAAGTTCTTAGGGTTTATGATCATCACCCAATTTATAATGATCAAGGTTTGGCTTCCTAAAGTATTTTTAATGGAATGGTTTTCACTTCCATGATCAAGTGTTGTCTTGATTAACTAAACATAATATCTCCCTTATAGTTTCTTGGGTGGACATGGCTATGGTTGTCTCTATAGGTTATATCCCAGGAAAATGCCTGAGATATTTTGTTAGGGTTCCACTTAAATAAGGTTGATATTATCAGTTGGGTATATGGGTAGTTCTCTCCCTCAAACTCAAGTGTTGCCTCAACTAACTTGGGTGTAACACCATAATTGATCTCTCTTATATAAGAATGGATTATTCTAGGTTATCGTGTACTCCTAATACTCTAGTTCAATTGTTGTCCTTTATTCTTAAATAGATAAAGCTATGTTTTGTATGATTGGTTTCTCTCATTTTTGGAAAGGACTTTAATATTAACCTAAGGTTAGGCTCCATAGAGAATGATGTGGTCACCAATATCTATGGTTAACATAAATGGTTTCTCTCTCTAGGAATGTCTTGAATAATATCCTAGGGTTACTCTTAGAGATGATGATTTGAATACTTGGATGTATATCCAAGGTTTAGCTCAAAGTTTGTCATTTCTTTTCTAGTAATAAATATAGAAATCTCACCTCTCTAGATTTGATGTATAATAATATGGAATAGAGAAGAATATATATTTCTAGAGTTGATCTCCTTGTCTTGTTTCCAAGGTTGAAGTAAAATGAATACCATGAGGTTCATGGTAAGATCATGGATTAGTTTAAGGCATGGAAAAAGATAAGTCAGGAATAGTTTCTCCACTTATTGTTACTTGACTTCCAATTAAATGGATGTTCATATGTTGTGGCAAGGTATACCATATTATGATTTATAATAAGTTCAAGCATTTGATCACTGAGTAAAGTGTTGTTGTGTTGATTATTAGTTCCCTTTGATCTAACCCCTTAGATCAAATCATCTCTACCCAAAACAAGGTTTTAACAAAGTCACATTGAGGTTTATAGCACTTGGCTTGATGATCTACTTCAATTCCATCAAGGTCAAGTGAAACTTCAGTTACTGTGACTGTTTTACTTTAAAGCGCGAAAATTCCCCAGATTTTCTATGCATGAATGCAATGCACACATCTGTTTCCTCTATATTTGTAACCCCAATACCTGGGATATTACACGAGGTCGGCGGTGAAGCAGATCCGTCGGTGGCGAGGTCGGCGGTGAAGCAGATCCATCGGTGACGAGGGCGGCGGGGGAGCGGATCAGGTGGGTGGACAGCCAACACGATCAAGGCTACGCTGTGGAGGAGTATGCCGGCGGCGAAGCAGATCTAGTACTGTAGAGAGTCAGAGCTTTGGCGTGTGAGAGTATTTTTGAGCTAATGGGGCGAATGGTTGGTGGGTGGGTGTGGGCCTGTGGGGAGGGTTCGGGATCTAGGCAAGATATTTCATTGTTACCGAATGAGCCCTCCATGGTCGGTGGGTTGTAGCTTCCGGACCAGGGTTAAAAGGGTAAAACTGGTCACGGGATTTTCGAATGGATGCGGCGGGATGATTTGGTGCGCGGCCGAAATTTTCAGTTTCAAGCTACGAGCAGAACGACAAAAATAATGTTCTTCCCCAGGGAGCTCTCATTTCTTCCTCTTCTCTTTCTCTCTCGAGTCTCTCCCACTCCCCCGGCTCCTCTCCCCCTTCTCTCCGGCGGCCTCGCCGGCCGGAGACGAGGCCGACTTCTCTCTGTATATTGTACACCCTCCGAACTAAATTAATTGATTCAACTTTCCTTAGACGTGTATGTATCTAGAGTAAAAACATGTGTGGATACATCCATATTTAGATAAGCAAAGTTGAGTCAGCTAATTTGGATCCGAGGGAGTTAGTGTTGTTGTAAGCTTAGATCCAGTGTTTCCCATGAGCAGAATGGCGCAATGGAGTCGGGGATCTCGTCATCGGCTTCAGATCTGGCCTATGGTGAATCTGGCGGATCTTGCCGGCCAAACCCCGATCTGGTGCCATCAATGTGATGGCGCTAACGGTGAGGCTTGCTTTGGTCAGTGCTTCAGATCTGGCCAATGGGGAAGTCAAGCTGCTAAAGTTCACAAGCTCGGGGCATACGACGGCTTCATCCGTCTTGCCCGTGCACATCTTGGACTTTCAGCGGCCCTTCTCGCAGCCAATATGCCGTTGTCGAGGCCCTTCTTCTCCTTCGTCCTGGCGACTACCGGCGACACCGTCCCAAGTGGTGCGTCCCAGCGACGGAGTTGCTGGAAAGGATGCGGAGCAGAGATCGATGTGCGGTCGAGAAGGACTCGATTGATTTTCTTCTATATGTTTTGGGGTCCTTTTTGTAAAGTTGCAGGTTCTATTAGTTATTGTCTAGTACTTTTGGTCCTCTATGTAATTTTTTAGACTAGTTTCCATTGGCAACGATAAACTTGAATTTTGACAAGTTCACAGGGAAAAAAATTCCTTTGCACATATGGCCTATCATGTATAAACATTCTTGAGATTTAAACTATATGTAATGTGCCATGCATTAACCCTAAACCATATATATGTAACTAACCCTAGCTGATCAAACCCTACTTAATTAAAACAAATAACCCTAAACTATACGCATGCACTTTATGCGCAAAGGCGCGGTGCCTCTAATAATGTGTGTGCGCACTCGATCGATGATCCCTAAACCTTATACAACCACTGAAACCCTAATCCCTAATCCCTAAACCCTAAACACCCTAAACACTAAACCCTAGACCCTAAACCATAACCAAAACCATAAACCCTAATTAAACCCTATAAAAAGCCCAACGACACATAATTGTGCATCAAGCGGGCCGGGGGTGCCTCGCGGTCCTCTAATTAAATTAAATGTGCCATGCATTAACCCTAAACCATATATATGTAACTAACCATAGCTAATCAACCCTACTTAATGAAAACACATAACCCTAAACTATACTAGCTATAACCCGATCTAATAAAAACATGCTCTATATATAGCAGCTAGCTAGCAAACCGTAGATTAACACCAATTAATATATACATGGCCTATATCGATCATGTTGTATAACATATCCCTGAGATTCATTAATTAATTATATAATTATCGTGATAAATTAATTAACTTTAATTTTGACAAGTTCTCTCGAATGAAAACACATTTGATTAAGTTGCCTCATAATATATATATATAATTAGTGTGCATGCATGGCCTACCATGCATTCGTGCATATATTTTAATGTATATTTGAACATATTCTTGGGGATTTCAATCTCTCTCTCTCGATCATCTATATATCGTTGGTGGCCAAAAAACACACATATATATGCATGCAATTTATGCGTAAAGGCGCGGGTGCCTCTAATAATGTGTGTGCGCACTCGATCGATGATCCCTAAACCTTAAACAACCCTAAAACCTTAAATCCCTAATCCCTAAACCCTAAACACCCTAAACACTAAACCCTAAACCCTAGACCCTAAACGTACCCTAACCCTAACCCTAACCCTAACCCTAAACCCTAGCTAATTCTAAACCCCAATTAAACCCTATGTATAGGCCAACGACACTTAATTGTGCATCGATCGAGCGGGTCATGGGTGCCTCGCGATCCTCTAATAAAATTAAATGTGCCATGCATTAACCCTAAACCATATATATGTAACTAACCCTAGCTAATCAACCCTACTTAATTAAAACACATAACCCTAAACTATACTAGCTAGCTATAACCCGATCTAATAAAAACATGCTCTATATATAGCAGCTAGCTAGCAAACCGTAGATTAACACCAATTAAAATATACATGGCCTATATCGATCATGTTGTATAACATATCCCTGAGATTCATTAATTAATTATATAATTATCGTGATAAATTAATTAACTTGAACTTTGACAAGTTCTCTCGAATGAAAACACATTTGATTAAGTTGCCTCATAATATATATATAATTAGTGTGCATGCATGGCCTACAATGCATTCGTGCATATATTTTAATGTATATTTGAACATATTCTTGGGGATTTTAATCTCTCTCTCTCTCTCTCGATCATCTATATATCGTTGGTGGCCCAAAAAACAGACATATATATGCATGCAATTTATGCGTAAAGGCGCGGGTGCCTCTAATAATGTGTGTGCGCACTCGATCGATGATCCCTAAACCTTAAACAACCCTAAAACCTTAAATCCCTAATCCCTTAACCCTAAACACCCTAAACACTAAACCCTAAACCCTAGACCCTAAACGTACCCTAACCCTAACCCTAACCCTAAACCCTAGCTAATCCTAAACCCCAATTAAACCCTATGTATAGGCCAACGACACTTAATTGTGCATCGATCGAGCGGGTCATGGGTGCCTCGTGATCCTCTAATAAAATTAAATGTGCCATGCATTAACCCTAAACCATATATATGTAACTAACCCTAGCTAATCAACCCTACTTAATTAAAACACATAACCCTAAACTATACTAGCTAGCTATAACCCGATCTAATAAAAACATGCTCTATATATAGCAGCTAGCTAGCAAACCGTAGATTAACACCAATTAAAATATACATGGCCTATATCGATCATGTTGTATAACATATCCCTGAGATTCATTAATTAATTATATAATTATCGTGATAAATTAATTAACTTGAACTTTGACAAGTTCTCTCGAATGAAAACACATTTGATTAAGTTGCCTCATAATATATATATAATTAGTGTGCATGCATGGCCTATATTTGAACATATTCTTGGGGATTTCAATCTCTCTCTCTCTCTCGATCATCTATATATCGTTGGTGGCCCAAAAAACACACATATATACGCATGCACTTTATGCGTAAAGGCGCGGGTGCCTCTAATAATGTGTGTGCGCACTCGATCGATGATCCCTAAACCTTAAACAACCCTAAAACCCCTAAATCCCTAATCCCTAAACCCTAAACACCCTAAACACTAAACCCTAAACCCTAAACCCTAACCCTAAACCTCTACCCTAGCTAACCCTAAACCCTAATTAAACCCTATGTATAGGCCAACGTCAATTAATTGTGCATCGAGCAGCCCAGGGGTGCCTCGCGGTCCTCTAATTAAATTAATTGTGCCATGCATTAACCCTAAACCATATATATGTAACTAACCCTAGCTAATTAACCCTACTTAATTAAAACACATAACCCTAAACTATACTAGATATAACCCGATCTAATAAAAACATGCTCTATATATAGCAGCTAGCTAGCAAACCGTAGATTAACACCAATTAAAATATACATGGCCTATATATATCGATCATGTTGTATAACATATCCCTCAGATTCATTAATTAATTATATAATTATCGTGATAAATTAATTAACTTGAATTTTGACAAGTTCTCTCGAATGAAAACACATTTGATTAAGTTGCCTCATAATATATATATAATTAATTAGTGTACATGCATGGCCTACCATGCATTCGTGCATATATTTTAATGTATATTTGAACATATTCTTAGGGATTTCAATCTCTCTCTCGATCATCAATATATCGTTGGTGGCCAAAAAACACACACATATATATATATATACGCATGCAATTTATGCGTAAAGGCGCGGGTGCCTCTAATAATGTGTGTGCGCACTCGATCGATGATCCCTAAACCTTAAACAACCCCTAAAACCTTAAATCCCTAATCCCTAATCCCTAAACCCTAAACACCCTAAACACTAAACCCTAGACCCTAGACCCTAACCCTAACCCTAACCCTAACCCTAAACCCTAGCTAACCCTAAACCCTAATTAAACCCTATGTATAGGCCAACGACACTTAATTGTGTGCATCGAGCAGGCCAAGGGTGCCTCTCGGTCCTCTAATTAAATTAAATGTGACATGCATTAACCCTAAACCATATATATGTAACTAACCCTAGCTAATCAACCCTACTTAATTAAAACACATAACCCTAAACTATACTAGATATAACCCGATCTAATAAAAGCATGCTCTATATATATAACAGCTAGCTAGCAAACCGTAGATTAACACCAATTAAAATATACATGGCCTATATCGATCATGTTGTATAACATATCCCTCAGATTCATTAATTAATTATATAATTATCTTGATAAATTAATTAACTTTAATTTTGACAAGTTCTCTCGAATGAAAACACATTTGATTAAGTTGCCTCATAATATATATATAATTTTAGTGTGCATGCATGGCCTACCATGCATTCGTGCATATATTTTAATGTATATTTGAACATATTCTTGGGGATTTCAATCTCTCTCTCTCTCTCGCGATCCTCTATATATAACGTTGGTGGCAAAAAACACACACATATATACGCATGCACTTTATGCGTAAAGACGCGGGTGCCTCTAATAATGTGTGTGCGCACTCGATCGATGATCCCTAAACCTTAAACGTACAACCCTAAAACCCTAAATTAATTATCGATCTACCTGTGATTCATTAATTAATTATATATATAATTATCGATGATAAATTAATTAACTTGAATTTTGACAAGTTCTCTCGTATGAAAACACATTTGATCAAGTTGCCTAGCTCATAATATATATATAATTAGTGTGCATGCATGGCCTACCATGCATTCGTGCATATATTTTGATATATATTTGAACATGCATATTCTTGGGGATTTCAATCTCTCTCTCTCTCGATCATCTATATATCGTTGTTGGTGCCAAAAAAATACACATATATATACGCATGCACTTTATGCGCAAAGGCGCGGGGTGCCTCTAATAATGTGTGTGCGCACTCGATCGATGATCCCTAAACCTTAAACAACCCTAAAACCCTAATCCCTAATCTCCTAAACCCTAAACACCCTAAACACACTAAACCCTAGACCCTAAACACCCTAAACACTAAACCCTAAACCCTAGACCCTAAACACCGTAAACATTAAACCCTAAACCCTAAACACCCTAAACACTAATTAAACCCTAAACCCTAGACCCTAAACACTAAACCCTAAACCCTAGACCCTAAACACCGTAAACACTAAACCCTAAACCCTAAACACCCAAAACACTAATTAAACCCTAAACCATAGACCCAAAACACTAGACCCTAAACCCTAGACCCTAAACACCCTAAACACTAAACCCTAGACCCTCTAAACACCGTAAACACTAAACCCTAAACCCTAGACCCTAGCTAAACACCCAAAACACTAAACCCTAAACCCAGCTAGCTAACCCTAAACCCTAATTAAACCCTATATATATAGGCCAACGACACTTAATTGTGCATCAAGCAGGCCAGGGGTGCCTCGCGGTCCTCTAGTTAAATTAAATGTGCCATGCATTAACCCTAAACCATATATATATAACTAACCCCTAGCTAATCAAACCCTAGTTAATTAAAACACATAACCCTAAACTATACTAGCTATAACCCGATCTAATAAAAACATGCTCTATATATAGCATGCAGCTAGCTAGCAAATTAAACGGTAGATTAAAACCAATTAATATATACATGGCCAATATCGATCATATGTTGTATAACATCTCCCTGAGATTCATTAATTAATTATATAATTATCGATGATAAATTAATTAACTTGAATTTTGACAAGTTCTCTCGAATGAAAACACATTTGATTAAGTTTCCTCATAATATATATATAATTAGTGTGCATGCATGGCCTACCATGCATGCATTCGTGCATATATTTTAATATATATTTGAACATATTCTTGGGGGATTTCAATCTCTCTCTCTCGATCATCTATATGTCGTTGGTGGCCAAAAAACACACACATATACGCATGCACTTTATGCGCAAAGGCGCGTGTGCCTCTAATAATGTGTGTGCGCACTCGATCGATGATCCCTAAACCTTAAACCCTAAATAAACCCTAATCCCTAATCCCTAAACCCTAAACACCATAAACATTAAACCCTAAACCCTAGACCCTAAACCCTAACCTCCTAACCCTAAACCCTAAACCCTAATTAAACCCTATATATAGGCCAATGACACTTAATTGTGCATCAAGCAGGCCAGGGGTGCCTCGCGGTCCTCTAATTAAATTAAATGTGCCATGCATATATATATGTGTTTAATTTGGGGATTTCAATCGCTCTCTCGTATGTAGCTCTCTCTACCTCTCTCTCTTTCTCTGTCTCTCTCTCTCTCTCTCTCTCTCTCTCTCTCTCGTTGGTGGCCAACAACACACACATGCACTTTGTGCGCAAAGGCATGCGCCTCTAATAATGTGTGCGCAGTCGATCGATCTAGTTTTGATTAATCATAGCACACAAATAAAGAAGTTGTATTTGAATCCACACAACCTAATCTAAAACACATAACCCCTAACATGGCCTAATTAATTAACCCTTCTCGATCTCTACCTAATTAGTGGAAATTGCACAAAATCAAAAGGGGTCCCTCACTAATTATGCATATCTGCTAGATTGTGATAAACTTTTGCCACATATATATTTGGTGGATGGGTGCATCTTGGCATGTAAACAATTAGTGTTTGCAAATGGCGTTGTCAAAATTTATGTACAAATGATTTCTTTCCATCCAAAGTGCATAAAATGGGAGTTTTAATGAAGAAAGTACAAATAAAACAGCTCAACATGCTTCCACACCCCGATTTTCACACGAAGTAGAGCATATTTAAAGGATAATTCCAGAGTTTTACTATTTTTCAAGCAACTTTGCTAATTTTCCCCCACTCACATGACTTTATGTCGATTTAACGAAAATATGGCGAATTTAAACTACATGGGCGGGATAGTTTGAATTGTGCGCGCGGCAAAGGGAACCGCCTATTCCTCAACCTTGTGCACGGCAAATTACACACGCAACTCCATTAAACGAAACCTACCGACCTTAATTATCACCCCGGCGGCCCGGCCGCATGACCCCCCACCCACCCGTACACAACTTATCCCCGTCCGTGCGAAGAGCTTCCCCTCCCCGTCCCGTACGTGCGAAGAAGAAGCTTCCCCTCCCCGTCGTTCTTCTCGAGACGCACCGGCGGTCAAGTTGATCCACGGTAGGGCTGCTATCTCTAGCTCAATCATGTATCGGGCAAGACAGCCTAACGATTTATATTTTCTTGATGCTGCTAAAAAAATTCGTCAGTATGCTCGAACTAATTGGCACTTTATAGTTTTCCGCTCGATTTGTCATCGATCAATTTGTTCATTTGCGTGGGCATATAGAGTCAGTTCTGCACTCGATCCGTTAATTTGCTGAAATGCCATGGCAGAGTTTTGTACACGATCTGTTTGCTAAAATGTCGATGGGCATTTTTTGTTTTGTACTCGACATGATTGCTGAAATGCATAATCATGTAGTATAGTTTTGTACTCGATGGATATACATTTCCTACTTCGCCTTAAATTAATCACCAACCACTGTATCTCATAATTAAACAGATGGACAGAACTTGGATACTGCATGGACACTTATGTTCCCCTTCATATATAAATGGTGTTCAACCCTTTATGGGGTTTATTAGAGCTCATGATGGTCACAACCTGGACGTGTATTGCCCGCGCTGCACATGTATGAATGGTGAGAAGAGGCCTCACCCTGTAGTGGCAGATCATTTACACATTTTTGGGATGGACCGCACATATGTTAGGCGGGTTTAGCATGGTGAACCATATAATGATCCTTTAGCAGGAGAAGCAGATCTTGCTCACACTGTATGTGTGCTGGCATATGTAGTTAATTATTTATATTGATGCTGCCGCTGTTTCAATCAATAGTTTGCATTGCTGTGCAAGGTTCTGTACTCAAATTTAACTTGTTGCAGATGGATGGACGGGAAGGAGAGAAAAAGCGCTTGCTTCAGGAAACAGGTTTCAGCTACGGGACATGTCTTTGTGCCAGATGAGAAGGTAAATATGTAAAACGGCATTTGTTCAGGTTGCATCCCTTAGATGTTTGTCTAATCGGTTGATGTACTAATTGCAGAAGCATAGAGTTGAAGAGGTCTCTCAGTTTGATGGGAGATTTGAAGATGAATCTCAGTTTGATGCACCTGTGGATGGTACTGATGACGAGCCTTTCATAGACGAAGGTCCTGCACCTGAGATTATCCAGTCTACAGAAGGAGGCCGTGGACCGAGTACACAACTTTGCGTTGAAGTGGATGCACGCCCGGAGATCATCACGGGCGTCCGGGTAGTCTCAAGACCACCCATCCCTGATGCACCTGTGGATGGTACTGATGACGAGCCTCTCATAGACGAAGGTCCTGCACCTGAGATTATCCAGCCTCTGAAGGAGGCCGTGGACCGAGTACACAGCTTTGCGTTGAAGAGGATGCACACCGGAGATCATCGAGGGCGTCCGGTAGTCTCAGGACCACCCAGCCACGATGCAAAATGTTGAGCTACTTTATGATTCGTACTCTTATGTTCTGGTGCTGTAGTATGTTATGATTTGTACGCCTTTGGCGCTAGATTAAGCATTCAGTGGATGATCGCGTTGCAAAATTCGACACCCACACAATCAGTTCATCGTATGAGTAGTAGCACAATTACTTCTACAGCGATTCCTGCCAGCGCATTAGTTGGTAGCATGAAACACTTTCAGGTACTCCCCTCTGATTCATATTAATTGACTCAATTCTGTCTAGATATGGATGTATCTAGATGCATTTGTTAACTAGACTAACAAACTTGAGTCAGTTAATATGAATCCGTGTAAACCGCCCAGTCCTCGAGCAGCTAGTTTATTGACTCTGGACTCCAAGCCTCTCGCGGCAAGCCATCGACGAAGCTTTGACCAGATCTTGGCCCGCAATTTTTTGTGTGTGGCGAATAGCAAAGCTTTGACCAGTTCCTCTCGGGATACAGCACGCCGGTGAGCTTGCACGGTTGCCATGAGCACTTTCCGGCGGAACTTCCTCTTCAGCGCCCTCAAGCGGCTGCTGCGAGACAGCACGCAGTGCCTCGAGGTGGACGGAATTACGGATCTCGGGCGGGTGGTCCGCATCATCCGGGAACGATCTCCAGCGGGTTAACGAGGACATGCATGGCGGCCAGGGGATTTTTTTTTTTTGGTTTGAGCTTGGGATTTGGGGTTTTTTCGGATAGGGGAGGAGGAACCGAGGAAGAGGAAGGAACAGCCGCGTGCTTGGCGCGTGGCGGTGTGCTTGAATTTTGAATTTTTGTGAAATGTTTCATTTCCCCGCTACAATTCGGGGGTTTCTTGACGCGCCAATGCGTCCCGCCGGGCAGCTTCAAGTAAATTTGGGGTGCCACACTATGGGCCCTAGTTTCAGTGAGACATGTAATGACTAGTCACATCAGTAAGTTCACTGTGTAATAAAATATGTTACCCCTCCCCTTTATGTAGCACCCCTTCTCTCCCGATCGAGTGCCGATTGCCGACGGATGCAAGCCGCTAGCTCGATCCCCTCCTTTCGCCTCCACCGTCCAGGCATCCAGCTTGGAGGGGCAAGCTGCATCTAGCCCAAGCGGATTAGGTAGGACTAGTAATGTTCTCTCCTTTCTCGAGATCGGTTCTTTTTTCCTCTCCTCGATATCTTGCGCATCTCTTTCCTATTACGGGCAAAGGGGTGTCTTTACGGTCACCCTCGAGCTGGGAGTGATTGATGGGGGTGGGGGGCGGGGGCTACCTTTGCTTGGATTGGGGTGTTCTTCCTTTATTTGTCGACATTTGCAACCTTTGTAGTTTCTGCTGATCCTCACTGTATCTTTTGTCAGCTTGTACAGGAAAGGCAAGACCTCGGCGGTGGGGGCAATGGAGCGTAAGGCCACCACGCATGTGGGCAGTTGGCTGAGCTTTGAGCTGCGTCCCCAGCCCGCAAGCGGGTACTCCGTTTGCTTATCCACTCTTTACCTTTTAAGTGTCTCTCTGGTCTCTCGCATCCTCAATCTGTTCCTGTTCGGAATATGCTTAAAGTAGCACATGTCTTCACTGTTTGTGCGTAAAGCCTCTGTGACACCATGCTCTATATTCTCTGTATCAGGTTGGTACCTCCAGGTTCCGTGGCCGAGGCTATGGGGAACGAGAATAGCGCCCCACCTGCTGCAGGAGCATGGCCCGATCTGCAGCACAAGAAGCGAAATGCCACTGCCGAGCTGGGCAGGGACCGCCCAGGGGTAATTTTTTTAACCAACTTACCATGATGTAGTCTGAATCTGATACTCCCTCAGATCCAAATTAATTGACTCAACTATCTGTAGATACGGATGTATCTAGATGTGTTTTAGCTCTAGATACTATCGCCTCCATCCCAAAGCTTTGGGCTTATATTATTTTTAGAAAGTCAAACTATACCATGTTTGACTAAGCTTTACCAAAAATCAGTAACATGCAAAATACAAAATTAATATCATTAAATAGATAATAAAATATATTTTCCTACGGTATCTACACAGTATTATATTTGTTGATAGAATGTTCTAAAATTTTGGTCAAACTTTGCTTGTTTTGATTTCTCAAAAATAAATAAGGCTTAAGCTTTTGGATGGTGGTAGTACATTCATATCTAGACAAAGCTGAGTTAACTAGTTTTTTTGTCTGTCCATAGCTAGTGTTCACGCTGCAAAAGGCTAAGAGCATCCACTATATGCATCAGTCTATCTCATACAGTAATTCAATATCACTGCTGAGGTCTGCCTTTTGTTTTGCTATTCATATGCAGACTGAAACTTTAGGGCCTTTACTCAAACGGAAGATCAAAACTGCGGCTGATCAGGCTGCCAGTATGTTGATGCCGCCCCCATCTTCTAAATGCCTCTACAAGCACAAGGCCACGCACCAGCTGGGTGGTGATCTTTTAATGAATATGGTATATTTTCTTAATCCACAAAACATGCCTTGATTTTTCTCTGTTTATTGTCGGTTTTTTCTATGCTTGCCAAAAGTTTACAACAACAACAACAACCAAGCCTTTCAGTCCCAAACAAGTTGGGGTAGGCTAGAGTTGAAACCCATAAGATCTCGAAGCCAAAAGTTTAGAAACACCAAATTCGTTTGCTTACAATCATCATACAGTAATGTTCATCTACTCCAGTTCCCCTAACCCAACATAAAATGATGTTAATTACGATTTTTAGATTAAAAGAGCACCATTAGGCGCTGTTAATTACGACTTTGAGATTAAAATGTCATTTGCAATTGTTAATTACAATTTTGAGACAATTGGTTAGTTTAACCTCGATCTCTTCTGCTCTCCATTTTTCCCAACCGAACAAAAATGTAACCATTCCATTCCTCTGAAATGGAACCATTCCATTCCATTCCACGCTGTTTCAGAACCGAACACACCCTTGCATTGTTGTGAACTGTTGTCCATACACGGCCATACCCTTCCACTTACATCTAGCACTATATGCATCAGTCTGTCTCAGAGTCATTCAATATCATCGCTGAGATCTGTTCCCATTCTTATGCAGGCTGAAAGCTGCGCCTTTACTCAAGTGGATGCAAAATGAGGCTAATGAGGCTGCTGTGAGGACGATGGTGCCGGCACCATCTTCCGAAAACCTCTACAAGCACGAGGCCATGGGCAGTTTGGGTGGTGACCTTTTAATGAATCTGGTATATTTTCTTAATCCACATACATGATTTCATTATTATCTGTTTAATTACTGTTGGCTTTGTCTAATGCTTACCAAAAGTTCAGAAACACTGCGTTTGCTTACAATCATCATACACTAATTTTTCACTTTTCTCTTGTCTCATCCAAAGTATATAAATTTGTTGATTTCCATTGGCTTCTTTTGTAATCATTTGCATTGTTGTCAACTGTTCTCTATGCACAACCCTATTCTTCCACTTACACCCCGCACTATTTGCATCAGTCTATCTCATAGATTTATTAAATATCAATGATGAGTTCTGTTGCTATTCATATGCGGGATGAAACTTCTGTTCCTCTACTCAAATGGATAAAAAATGATCCTGATGAGGCTGCTGTGAAGACGATGGTGCTGCCACCATCTTCTGAAAACCTCCTCAAGCACAAGGCCACGGGCCAGCTGGGTGGTACCCTTTTCAGTAAGCAGGTATATTTTCTTAATCCTTTGATTTTTGTCTGTTTATTGCCGGCTTTGTCTAATGCTTACCAATAGTTCAGAAACACACACACCTATTCTTCCACTTACATCCAGCACTATATGCATCAGTGTCTCATAGATTCATTTTATATATCACTGCGATGTCATTTGCTCTTCAATTTTTATATGCGACCAAATCGCTAAGCCTTCATTGGTCAAAAGGATTGCAAGCTGCCGCTGATGAGGCATCTGCAGAGGCTGCCACCAAGTTACTGTCAGCCCCACCTTCTGGATGCTTATATAAGCTCAAGTCCAAGGATCAGCCGGGCCGTAACCATCCAAGGGTTCGGGTATATTTTCTTAAGCCACATATACATGCCATGATTTATGTCTGATATTATCACTGGCTCTGTCTAATGCTTTTTGGAATTCGGAAACACCAAATTAGCATGCTTATATTCATCATACACTAACTTTTCACTGTTCAGTTTGTAACATAGTGTTATGCACTTGCTTGTCAACATTTGCATTGCTCTGAACTATGCACTTTACACAACCTAATTCTTCCACTTACGTTCAGCGCTACGCACCAGTAGTACCTCCCATGTTTCCTTCACCATCCCGATGCCGAGCTTGCGGGAATATGGCGGGCCCATGTACATACCCCGCATATAACACCTCCTATGGCTCTATCTACCTTTCTAGTAGCTCCTTCACAGAGTTACAGGTATGTATTCTCAGTGGTTTAGCATGAATTGGCATATAGTAAAGTCTTGTTTTTAGTCTTCCTGCTTCTTACATTTGTATCAATTTTCACATGCAGACTGTACCTTGTGAACTTCGTCCAATGATTAACCAGATGTGTCCGCATGAAGGATCTTTCACTATGCATGGCAATGGCAAATTGATGAACACCTACACGGTCTATGAGGTGTATGTCTACAAGACGCAGGCCATCACATATTTGTATGGACAGGATTGGAGAAAGTTTGCTTTTGACTACGGTGCGAAGAAGGGCGATGAGTGAGGATCGAAACTCAAACGGGCAGATATACGTGAATCGCTTACGAGTTGGAGACACTTCCAAATATATAATATGTAACTTTTTTCTACTCATATCTTTTGATAACTGCATTCTGAGCAGTTGTTCTAAACCATTCCCTCTGTTCTAGCTTGCTGGGTTTAACATGATCAAAGCTGCAGATCCCCTGATGGAACAGGAGCGGATGTCACAAAGGGCAACCACACCAGCACCGGCACCGGCTTCCCACTCTCCTGCATCAGCACCGGTTCCTGTACCAGCTCCGTTTACTGCATCTACCCAGCAGTCCCCTACATCAGCATTGGTTCCTGTAGAGGCCCCATATACTACACATGCCCAGCAGGCTCCTGCATCAGCACTGGTTCCTCTAGCTGCACCGTTTACTGCACCTACCCAATAGTCTCCTGCATCAGCACCGGTTCCTCTAGAGGCACCGCGATCGCACCTGCCCAGCTAGTCTCCTGCATCAGCACCAGCTCGTGTACCAGCCAGGCTCATGCACCGCCCCAGCCAGATCACCGAGGTCTCAGCTCATTGCTGTGGCCACCCGTGTGGTGACCAGGACGCATCTGAAGGCTATGTTCGTGAGTATATGACAGCATAACTGCTCTTATCTTGATGTCTTCTCTTCTCAAAGTCTCACATGGTTCAGTGCATTGGTGCCATTGACTAATTTTTGGTGGTATCTCTTGCTTTGAATCAGAAATTGCCTAAAAGTATCTCCAAGGATCTCAATGCTGTCCGAAGGGGCAAGATATCCCTCGTCATGGAGAGTGAAGGTCTCACCGTGGAGGGACGGTACTCTGTCAGTCCCACAGATGGCCGCTTGGCTGTTACTTCCAGGTGGAAAAAGTTCATTGACGGTGCCAAACTTCGCATTGGATCAAAGTTGAAGGTCAAGATCTTTCGATGCCGCTGTGACATGCTGGTCATAAAGTTCGCGGTTGTCTAGTTCTGTTGTCCCATGAGCCCTTAGCAAATGCATTTGTAGTTATACTTATATAAGGTTATCTTATCTGAACTGCTAATTAATTGTATGGGTGGTAAAACTCTGGCAAGCTTTTGCTCTTAGCAAGTATGTATGTATGATCAGCTATTATGATAACTAATGTTTGTGTTCATCTTAATTTGCATTTCCCTTTTAGAAAAAAACTTAATTTCTATTTTGGCTGACCTGTTAGAGAACTATCAGATTGAACCCACAACATGATTCATATAGATTCATTACACCGAGCCACATGTCTTGACCTTGCGATACACTACTTCCATTAATTAGTGCAAGAAGGCTTACCTGAGCTGCCTGAACCATGGCAGATTCGAATCCACCTTATCTATCTAGAAATACAACCTTTGCAGAAAGAGGATTTGCAGTATGGGGAGGCTGACATTGGGGACCCATGAGCCAGCAGCGTCGTCAACGTTTTAAAGGTGGCAGGAGATCGAAAGAAAAAATAAGCCAAAAATCAGTTGGTAAACAAATTCAAGAAAAGAAACATTTACCTTTCTGAGAGGATGACATGCGGGACCGATGAGGCAGCAGCATCCTCAACTATTTCAAGGCGGCAGGGGATCAAAATAAAAAAGGAAATAGCCAGAAATTAATTAGGGTCAAAAATAAATCCATCAAAGGAAACTTTTATTGTTCATAGAGGATGACATGTGGGACCGACTTGCCAGCGTCGTCATCGTTGCAAAGGGGGCAGGGGATCAAAAGAAAAAGACAAATAGCCAGAAATTAGGGAAAAAAATAAATCCAACAAAGAAAACTTTTATTGTTCATAGAGGATGACATGCGGGACCCATGAGCCACAGACTTCCTCAACGTTTCAAAGTCGGCATGAGATTGAAAGAAAAAGTCAAGTGACATAATATCAGGAGCCAAAAATAATCCAAGAAAAGAAACTTTATTGTACATAGAGGATGACATGCGGGTCCCATTTTGTAGCAGCGGTCTCAACGCTTCCAAGGCGGCACAGGACCGAAAGAAAATGAAGTAGCCGTAAATCAGGGTGTGAAAAAATCTAAGAAAAGAAAGATTTCAATTGGGCTGTATCCGGACATCTGGGCCTTCGAACTATCTGGCGGGCCTTTTGACTCGTACAATTTCAGCCCACTCCAAAAGCAGGAAAGGTCGGATTTTTCTCAAAAAAAAAACAGGAAAGTCCTATGCTTCGCAAAAACAAAAAACAAGGAGATTCAACATATAAGTTTGTTTATGTAGATATAAAGATTTAATTTATCCGTTTGCAATAGCTCAGAGCGAAATACAACGTTTATTGTCTGCAAAATAAAATATCACATGTTTCTTGTACGGGGAGGTGACATCGGGGACCCATGAGCCAGCCAGCGGAGTCAACGTTTCAAAGGCGGCAGGGGATCGAAAATAAAAAAAGCCAAAAATCAGTTGGTAAAAAATACAAGAAAAGAAAACATTTATCGTTCCGAGAGGATGACATGCGGGACCCATGAGGCAGCAGCATCCTCAACGTTTCAAAGTCGGCATGAGATCGAAAGAAAAAGGCAAGTGACAAAATATCTGGATCCAAATATAATCCAAGAAAAGAAACTTTTTTGTACATAGAGGATGACATGCGGGTCCCATTTTGTAGCAAATGTCTCAACGTTTCCAAGGCGGCACAGGACCAAAAGAAAAATGAGGCGCAGCATTCTCAACAATTCCAAGGCGTAGGGGGATCAAAAGAAAAATAAAGGAAATAGCCAGAAATTAATTAGGGGTCAAAAATAAATCCACCAAAGGAAACTTTTATTGTTCATAGAGGATGACATGTGGGACCGACCTGCCAACAGCGTCCTCATCGTTTCAACGGGGGCAGGGGATCAAAAGAAAAAGGCAAATAGCCAGAAATTATGGGTAAAAAATAACTCCAAGAAAGGAAACGTTTATTGTTCATAGAGGATGACATGCGGGACCCATGAGCCAGCAGCTTACTCAACGTTTCAAAGGCGGCATGAGATCGAAAGAAAAAGGCAAGTGACCAAATATCAGGAGCCAAAAATAATCCAAGATTTATTGTACATAGAGGATGACATGTGGGTCCCATTTTGCAGCAGTGGTCTCAATGTTTGTAATGCGGCTTGAGATCAAAAGAAAAAGAAAGTAGCTAGTAATTAGGGGGTGAAAAAAAATCCAAGAAAAGAAAGTTGATGGACATAGAGGATGACATGCGGGTCCCTTGAACCAACAGCTTACTCAACGTTTCAAAGGGGGCAGGGGATCAAACGAAAAAGGCAAGCCAAAAATCAGAGGGTGAAAAAAAATCCAACAAAGGAAACTTTTATAGCACACAGAGGATGACATGCGGGTCCCATGAGCCAGCAGGTACCTCAACGTTTCAAACGTGGCATGAGATCGAAAGAAAAAGGCAAGTGACCAAATATGAGGTGCCAAAAAAAACTCCAAGAAAAGAAAGTTGATTGCTCATAGAGGATGACATGCGGGTCCCATTTAGCTGCAGCGGTCTCACCGTTTGAGAGGCGGCAGGGGATCGAAAGAAAAAGTCAAGTGACCAAATATGAGGTGCCAAAAATAATCCAAAAAATGAAAGTTTTATAGTACATAGAGGATGACATGCGGGTCCCATTTAGCAGCAGCGGTATCACCGTTTGAGAGGCAGCAGGGGATCGAAAGAAAAAGTCAAGTGACCAAATATGAGGTGCCAAAAAAAATCCAAGAAAAGAAAGTTTTATAGTACATAGAGGATGACATGCGGGTCCCATTTAGCGACAGCGGTATCAACTGTTTGAGAGGCGGCAGGGGATCGAAAGAAAAAGTCAAGTGACCAAATATGAGGTGCCAAAAAAATCCAAGAAAAGAAAGTTTTATAGTACATAGAGGATGACATGCGGGTCCCATTTAGCAGCAGCGGTATCACCGTTTGAGAGGCGGCAGGGGATCGAAAGAAAAAGGTAAGTGACCAAATATGAGGTGCCAAAAATAATTCAAGAAAAGAAAGTTTTATAGTACATAGAGGATGACATGCGGGTCCCAGTTAGCAGCAGCGGTATCACCGTTTGAGAGGCGGCAGGGGATCGAAAGAAAAAGGCAAGTGACCAAATTTGAGGTGCCAAAAAAAACTCCAAGAAAAGAAAGTTGATTGCACATAGAGGATGACATGCGGGTCCCATTTAGCAGCAGCGGTCTCAACGTTTCCAAGGCGGCAAGGGATCAAAAGAAAAAGGAAGTAGCCAGAAATCAGGGGGTAAAAAAAAATCCAAGAATAGAAAGAATTTTGGTTCATAGAGGATGACATGCGGGACCCATGATCCTGCATCGTAAACGGCTCGATCGGAGAACGTTGAACGAGATGGCGCGATCTAGAAAAAAAACAATGCCAGAGAGGCTGCCATCTGGGCCCTACATCCCTCGGCGGTGCGGATTTGCGTTGACTCGGCCGGCGAACCCGAGATTTCGAGATGCACCACGTCCCGGGCCACCATACGCGACGTTTTGGCCGCTTTCGTCGGGCTAGGTGGCCTCAATAACGAGAAAAAAAAAGTTTTGACATGAACCACGGAGGGACCAAAAATCGTCGGCCATGGTACACCAGCAACCACGGCGCGACTTCAACTTCGTCGGCCATGGCAACTTTTCTTGTAGTGTATTTGCTTTTTTCTTTTGATCCCCTGCCCCCTTTGAAACGATGACGACGCAGCTGGCAAGTCGGTCCCACATGTCATCCTCTATGAACAATAAAAGTTTCCTTTGATGGATTTATTTTTGACCCTAATTAATTTCTGGCTATTTCCTTTTTTCTTTTGATCCCCTGCCGCCTTGAAATAGTTGAGGATGCTGCTGCCTCATGGGTCCCGCATGTCATCCTCTCAGAAAGGTAAATGTTTCTTTTCTTGAATTTGTTTACCAACTGATTTATGGCTTATTTTTTCTTTCGATCTCCTGCCACCTTTAAAACGTTGACGACGCTGCTGGCTCATGGGTCCCCAATGTCAGCCTCCCCATACTGCAAATCCTCTTTCTGCAAAGGTTGCATTTCTAGATAGATAAGGTGGATTCGAATCTGCCATGGTTCAGGCAGCTCAGGTAAGCCTTCTTGCACTGATTAATGGAAGTAGTGTATAGCAAGGTCAAGACATGTGGCTCGGTGTAATGAATCTATTTGAATCATGTTGTGGGTTCAATCTGATAGTTCTCTAACATGTCATCCAAAATAGAAATTAAGTTTTTTTCTAAAACGGAAATGCAAATTAAGATGAACACAAACATTAGTTATCATAATAGCTGATCATACATACATACTTGCTAAGAGCAAAAGCTTGCCAGAGTTTTACCACCCATACAATTAATTAGCAGTTCAGATAAGATAACCTTATATAAGTATAACTACAAATGCATTTGCTAAGGGCTCATGGGACAACAGAACTAGACAACCGCGAACTTTATGACCAGCATGTCACAGCGGCATCGAAAGATCTTGACCTTCAACTTTGATCCAATGCGAAGTTTGGCACCGTCAATGCACTTTTTCCACCTGGAAGTAACAGCCAAGCGGCCATCTGTGGGACTGACGGAGTACCATCCCTCCACGGTGAGACCTTCACTCTCCATGACGAGGGATATCTTGCCCCTTCGGCCAGCATTGAGATCCTTGGAGATACTTTTAGGCAATTTCTGATTCAAAGCAAGAGATACCACCAAAAATTAGTCAATGGCACCAATGCACTGAACCATGTGAGACTTTGAGCAGAGAAGACATCAAGATAAGAGCAGTTATGCTGTCATATACTCACGAACATAGCCTTCAGATGCGTCCTGGTCACCACACGGGTGGCCACAGCAATGAGCTGAGACCTCGGTGATCTGGCTGGGGCAGGTGCAGAGCACGGGCTGGTACACGAGCTGGTGCCGATGCAGGAGACTGCTGGGCAGGTGCGATAAATGGTGCCTCTAGAGGAACCGGTGCTGATCACGAGGAAGGCTGTTGGGCAGGTGCGAGAACGGTGCAGCTAGAGGAACCGATCTGATGCGAGGCCTCTTTGGGCAGGTGTAGTATATGGGGCCTCTACAGAACCAATGCTGATGTAGGGGACTGCTGGGTAGATGCGATCGGAGGGTGATACGAGGAACAGTCTTGATGCAGGAGAGTGGGAAGCCGGTGCCGGTGCTGGTGTGGTTGCCCTTTGTGACATCCGCTCCTGTTCCATCAGGGGATCTGCAGCTTTGATCATGTTAAACCCAGCAAGCTAGAACAGAGGGAATGGTTTAGAACAACTGCTCAGAATGCAATTATCAAAAGATATGAGTAGAAAAAAGTTACATATTATATATTTGGAAGTGTCTCCAACTCTGTAAGCAGTTACGTATATCTGCCCGTTTGAGTTTCTGATCCTCAGCTCGTCGCCCTTCTTCAGACCGTAGTCAAAAGCAAACTTTCTCCAATCATGTCCATACAAATATGTGATGGCCTGCGTCTTGTAGACATACACCTCATAGACCGTGTAGGTGTTCATCAATTTGCCATTGCCATGCATAGTGAAAGACCCTTCATGCGGACACATCTGGTTAATCATTGGACGAAGTTCACAAGGTACAGTCTGCATGTGAAAATTGATACAAATGTAAGAAGCAGGAAGACTAAAAACAAGACTTTACTATACGCCAATTCATGCTAAACCACTGAGAATACATACCTGTAACTCTGTGAAGGAGCTACTAGAAAGGTAGATAGAGCCATAGGAGGTGTTATATGCGGGGTATGTACATGGGCCCGCCATATTCCCGCAAGCTCGGCATCGGGATGGTGACGGAAACATGGGAGGTACCTATTGGTGCGTAGCGTTTAAAGTAAATGGAAGAATTAGGTTGTGTAAAGTGCATAGTTCAGAGCAATGCAAATGTTGACAAGCGAGTGCATAACACTATGTTACAAACTGAACAGTGAAAAAATAGTGTATGATGAATATAAGCATGCTAATTTGGTGTTTCCGAATTCCAAAAAGCATTAGACAGAGACGGTGATAATATCAGACATAAATCATGGCATGTATATGTGGCTTAAGAAAATATACCCGAACCCTTGGATGGTTACGGCCCGGCTGGTCCTTGGACTTGAGATTATATAAGCATCCAGAAGGTGGGGCTGACAGTAACTTGGTGGCAGCCTCTGTAGATGCCTCATCAGCAGCAGTTGCAATCCTTTTGACCAATGAAGGCTTAGCAGTTTCAGTCTGCATATGAAAATTGAAGAGCAACAGACATCAGCAGTGATATATAAAATGAATCTATGAGACACTGATGCATATAGTGCTGGATGTAAGTGGAAGAATAGGTGTGTGTTTCTGAACTATTGGTAAGCATTAGACAAAGCCGGCAATAAACAGACAAAAATCAAATCATGTATGAGGATTAAGAAAATATACCTGCTTACTGAAAAGGGTACCACCCAGCTGGCCCGTGGCCTTTTGCTTGAGGAGGTTTTCAGAAGATGGTGGCGGCACCATCGTCCTCACAGCAGCCTCATCAGGATCATTTTTTATCCATTTGAGTAGAGGCACAGAAGTTTCATCCTGCATATGAATAGCAACAGAACTCATCATTGATATTTAATAAATCTATGAGATCGACTGATGCAAATAGTGCGGGGTGTAAGTGGAAGAATAGGGTTGTGCATAGAGAACAGTTGACAACAATGCAAATGATTACAAAAGAAGCCAATGGAAATCAACAGTTTATATACTGGATGAGACAGACTGAAAAGTGAAAAGTTAGTGTATGACGATTGTAAGCAAACGCAGTGTTTCTAAACTTTTGGTAAGCATTAGACAAAGCCAATAGTAATTAAACAGATAATAATGAAATCATGTATGTGGATTAAGAAAATATACCAGATTCATTAAAAGGTCACCACCCAGCTGGCCCATAGCCTCGTGCTTGTAGAGGTTTTCGGAAGATGGTGCCGGCACCATCGTCCTCACAGCAGCCTCATTAGCCTCATTTTGCATCCACTTGAGTAAAGGCGCAGCAGTTTCAGCCTGCATAAGAATGGGAACAGATCTCAGCAGTGATATTGAATGACTCTGAGACAGACTGATGCATATAGTGCTGGATGTAAGTGGAAGGGTATGGCCGTGTATGGACAACAGTTCACAACAATGCAAGGGTGTGTTCGGTTCTGAAATAGTGTGGAATGGAATGGAATGGTTCCATTTCAGAGGAATGGAATGGTTACATTTTTGTTCGGTTGGGAAAAATGGTGAGCAGAAGAGATCGAGGTTAAACTAACCATTTGTCTCAAAATTGTAATTAACAATTGTAAATGACATTTTAATCTCAAAGTCGTAATTAACAACGCCTAATGGTGCTCTTTTAATCTAAAAATCGTAATTAACATCATTTTTTGTTGGGTTAGGGGAACTGGAGTAGATGAACATTACCGTATGATGATTGTAAGCAAACGAATTTGGTGTTTCTAAACTTTTGGCTTCGAGATCTTATGGGTTTCAACTCTAGCCTACCCCAACTTGTTTGGGACTGAAAGGCTTGGTTGTTGTTGTTGTTGTTGTAAACTTTTGGCAAGCATAGAAAAAACCGACAATAAACAGAGAAAAATCAAGGCATGTTTTGTGGATTAAGAAAATATACCATATTTATTAAAAGATCACCACCTAGCTGGCGCGTGGCCTTGTGCTTGTAGAGGCATTTAGAAGATGGGGGCGGCATCAACATACTGACAGCCTGATCAGCCGCAGTTTTGATCTTCCTTTTGAGTAAAGGCCCTAAAGTTTCAGTCTGCATATGAATAGCAAAACAAAAGGCAGACCTCAGCAGTGATATTGAATTACTGTATGAGATAGACTAATGCATATAGTGGATGCTCTTAGCCTTTTGCAGCGTGAACACTAGCTATGGACAGACAAAAAAACTAGTTAACTCAGCTTTGTCTAGATATGAATGTACTACCACCATCCAAAAGCTTAAGCCTTATTTATTTTTGAGAAATCAAAACAAGCAAAGTTTGACCAAAATTTTAGAACATTCTATCAACAAATATAATACTGTGTAGATACCGTAGGAAAATATATTTTATTATCTATTTAATGATATTAATTTTGTATTTTGCATGTTACTGATTTTTGGTAAAAGCTTAGTCAAACATGGTATAGTTTGACTTTCTAAAAATAATATAAGCCCAAAGCTTTGGGATGGAGGCAGTAGTATCTAGAGCTAAAACACATCTAGATACATCCGTATCTACAGATAGTTGAGTCAATTAATTTGGATCTGAGGGAGTATCAGATTAAGACTACATCATGGTAAGTTGGTTAAAAAAATTACCCCTGGGCGGTCCCTGCCCAGCTCGGCAGTGGCATTTCGCTTCTTGTGCTGCAGATCGGGCCATGCTCCTCCAGCAGGTGGGGCGCTATTCTCGTTCCCCATAGCCTCAGCACGGAACCTGGAGGTACCAACCTGATACAGAGAATATAGAGCATGGTGTCACAGAGGCTTTACGCACAAACAGGTGAAGACATGTGCTACTTTAAGCATATTCCAGAACAGGAACAGATTGAGGATGCAGAGAGACACTTAAAAGGTAAAGAGTGGATAAGCAAACGGAGTACCTGCTTCGCGGGGCTGGGGACGCAGCTCAGGCTCAGCCAACTGCCCACATGCGTGGTGGCCTTACGCTCCATTGCCCCCACCGCCGAGGTCTTACCTTTCCTGTACAAGCTGACAAAAGATACAGTGAGGATCAGCAGAAACTACAAAGGTTGCAAATGTCGACAAATAAAGGAAGAACACCCCAATCCAAGCAAAGGTAGCCCCCGCCCCCACCCCCACCCCCATCAATCACTCCCAGCTCGAGGGTGACCAGAAAGACACCCCTTCGCCCAGAATAGGAAAGAGATGCGCAAGATATCGAGGAGAGGAAAAAAGAACCGATCTCGAGAAAGGAAAGAACATTACTAGTCCTACCTAATCCGCTTGGTCTAGATGCAGCTTGCCCCTCCAAGCTGGATGCCTGGACGGTGGAGGCGAAAGGAGGGGATCGAGCTAGCGGCTTCCATCCGTCGGCAATCGGCACTCGATCGGGAGAGAAGGGGTGCTACATAAAGGGGAGGGGTAACATATCTTATTACACAGTGAACTTACTGATGTGACTAGTCATTACATGTCTCACTGAAACTAGGGCCCATAGTGTGGCACCCCAAATTCACTTGAAGCTGCCCGGCGGAACGCATTGGCGCGTCAAGAAACCCCCAAATTGTAGCGGGGAAATGAAACATTTCACAAAAATTCGAAATTCAAGCACACCTCCACGCGCCATGCACGCGGCTGTTCCTTCCTCTTCCTCGGTTCCTCCTCCCCTATCCGAAAAAACCCCAAATCCCAAGCTCAAACCAAAAAAAAAAACAAATCCCCTGGCTGCCATGCATGTCCTCGTTAACCCGCTGGAGATCGTTCCCGGACGATGCGGACCCCCCGCCGGAAAGTGCTCATGGCAACCGTGCAAGCTCACCGGCGTGCTATATCCCGAGAGGAACTGGTCAAAGCTTTGCTATTCGCCACACAAAAAAAATTACGGGCCAAGATCTGGTCAAAGCTTCGTCGATGGCTTGCCGCGAGAGGCTTGGAGTCCAGAGTCAATAAACTAGCTGCTCGAGGACTGGGCGGTTTACACGGATTCATATTAACTGACTCAAATTTGTTAATCTAGTTAACAAATGCATCTAGATAAATCCATATCTAGACAGAATTGAGTCAATTAATATGAATCAGAGGGGAGTACCTGAAAGTGTTTCATGCTACCAACTAATGCGCTGGCAGGAATCGCTGTAGAAGTAATTGTGCTACTACTCATACGATGAACTGATTGTGTGGGTGTCGAATTTTGCAACGCGATCATCCACTGAATGCTTAATCTAGCGCCAAAGGCGTACAAATCATAACATACTACAACACCAGAACATAAGAGTACGAATCATAAAGTAGCTCAACATTTTGCATCAGGGCTGGGTGGTCCTGAGACTACCGGGACGCCCCTGATGATCTCCGGGTGTGCATCCTCTTCAACGCAAAGCTGTGTACTCGGTCCACGGCCTCCTTCTCTAGGCTGGATAATCTCAGGTGCAGGACCTTCGTCTATGAGAGGCTCGTCATCTGTACCATCCACAGGTGCATCAGGGCTGGGTGGTCTTGAGACTACCCGGACGTCCCTGATAATCTCCGGGCGTGCATCCACTTCAACGCAAAGCTGTGTACTCGGTCCACGGCCTCCTTCTGTAGGCTGGATAATCTCAGGTGCAGGACCTTCGTCTATGAAAGGCTCGTCATCAGTACCATCCACAGGTGCATCAAACTGAGATTCATCTTCAAATCTCCCATCAAACTGAGAGACCTCTTCAACTCTATGCTTCTGCAATTAGTACATCAACCGATTAGACAAACATCTAAGGGATGCAACCTGAACAAATGCCGTTTTACATATTTACCTTCTCATCTGGCACAACACATGTCCCAGAGCTGAAACCCGTTTCCTGAAGCAAGCGCTTTTTCTCTCCTTCCCGTCCATCCATCTGCAACAAGTTAAATTTGAGTACAGAACCTTGCACAACAATGCAAACTATTGATTGAAACAGCGGCAGCATCAATATAAATAATTAACTACATATGCCAGCACACATACAGTGTGAGCAAGATCTGATTCTCCTGCTAAAGGATCATTATATGGTTCACCATGCTAAACCCGCCTAACATATGTGCGGTCCATCCCAAAAATGTGTAAATGATCTGCCACTACAGGGTGAGGCCTCTTCTCACCATTCATACATGTGCAGCGCGGGCAATACACGTCCAGGTTGTGACCTTCATGAGCTCTAATAAACCCAATAAAGGGTTGAACACCATTTATATATGAAGGGGAACATAAGTGTCCATGCAGTATCCAAGTTCTGTCCATCTGTTTAATTATGAGATACAGTGGTTGGTGATTAATTTAAGGCGAAGTAGGAAATGTATATCCATCGAGTACAAAACTATACTACATGATTATGCATTTAAGCAATCATGTTGAGTACAAAACAAAAAATGCCCATCGACATTTTAGCAAACAGATCGTGTACAAAACTCTGCCATGTCATTTCAGCAAATTAACGGATCGAGTGCAGAACTGACTCTATATGCCCACGCAAATGAACAAATTGATCGATGAAAAATCGAGCGGAAAACTATAAAGTGCCAATTAGTTCGAGCATACTTACGAATTTTTTTAGCAGCATCAAGAAAATATAAATCGTTAGGCCGTCTTGCCCGATACATGATTGAGCTAGAGATAGCAGCCCTACCGTGGATCAACTTGACCGCCGGTGCGTCTCGAGAAGAACGAGGGGAGGGGAAGCTTCTTCTTCGCACGGACGGGACGGGGAGGGGAAGCTCTTCGCACGGACGGGGATAAGTTGTGTAGGGGTGGGTGGGGGGTCATGCGGCCGGGCCGCCGGGGTGATAATTAAGGTCGGTAGGTGGCGTTTAATGGAGTTGCGTGTGTAATTTTCCGTGCACAAGGTCGAGGATTAGGCGGTTCCCTTTGCCGCGCGCACAATTCAAACTATCCCGCCCATGTAGTTTAAATTCTCCATATTTTCGTTAAATCGACATAAAGTCATGTGAGTGGGGGAAAATTAGCAAAGTTGCTTGAAAAATAGTAAAACTCTGGAATTATCCTTTAAATATGCTCTACTTCGTGTGAAAATCGAGGCGTGGAAGCATGTTGAGCTGTTTTATTTGTACTTTCTTCATTAAAACTCCCATTTTATGCACTTTGGATGGAAAGAAATCATTTGTACATAAATTTTGACAACGCCATTTGCAAACACTAATTGTTTTACATGCCAAGATGCACCCATCCACCAAATATATATGGGGCAAAAGTTTATCACAATCTAGCAGATATGCATAATTAGTGAGGGACCCCTTTTGATTTTGTTCAATTTCCACTAATTAGGTAGAGAGAAGGGGTTAATTAATTAGGCCATATTAGGGGTTATGTGTTTTAGATTAGGTTGTGTGGATTGAAATACAACTTCTTTATTTGTGTGCTATGATTAATCAAAACTAGATCGATCAACTGCGCACACATTATTAGAGGCGCATGCCTTTGCGCACAAAGTGCATGTGTGTGTTGTTGGCCACCAATTAACGAGAGAGAGAGAGAGAGAGAGGTAGAGAGAGAGCTACATACGAGAGAGCGATTGAAATCCCCAAATTAAACACATATATATATGCATGGCACATTTAATTTAATTAGAGGACCACGAGGCACCCCTGGCCTGCTTGATGCACAATTAAGTGTCATTGGCCTATATATAGGGTTTAATTAGGGTTTGGGGTTTAGGGTTAGGAGGTTAGGGTATAGGGTCTAGGGTTTAGGGTTTAATGTTTATGGTGTTTAGGGTTTAGGGATTTAGGGATCAGGGTTTATTTAGGGTTTAAGGTTTAGGGATCATCGATCGAGTGCGCACACACACATTATTAGAGGCACACGCGCCTTTGCGCATAAAGTGCATGCGTATATGTGTGTGTGTTTTTTTGGCCACCAACGATATATAGATGATCGAGAGATCGAGAGAGAGAGAGAGAGAGAGATTGAAATCCCCAAGAATATGTTCAAATATATATTAAAATATATGCACGAATGCATGCATGGTAGGCCATGCATGCACACTAATTATATATATATATATGATGAGGAAACTTAATCAAATGTGTTTTCATTCGAGAGAACTTGTCAAAATTCAAGTTAATTAATTTATCATCGATAATTATATAATTAATTAATGAATCTCAGGGAGATGTTATACAACATATGATCGATATAGGCCATGTACATATTAATTGGGGTTAATCTACTTTTTAATTTGCTAGCTAGCTGCTATATAGAGAGCATGTTTTTATTAGATCGGGTTATAGCTAGCTAGTATAGTTTAGGGTTATGTGTTTTAATTAACTAGGGTTTGATTAGCTAGGGGTTAGTTATATATATATGGTTTTGGGTTAATGCATGGCACATTTAATTTAACTAGAGGGCCGCGAGGCACCCCTGGCCTGCTTGATGCACAATTAAGTGTCGTTGGCCTATATATAGGGTTTAATTAGGGTTTAGGGTTAGCTAGGGTTTAGGGTTTAGTGTTTAGGGTGTTTAGCTAGGGTCTAGGGTACGTTTAGGGTTCAGTGTTTAGGGTCTAGGGTTTAGGGTTCAGTGTTTAGGGTCTAGGGTTTAGGGTCTAGTGTTTAGGGTGTTTACGGTCTAGGGTTTAGGGTTTAATTAGTGTTTAGGGTGTTTAGGGTTTAGGGTTTAGTGTGTTTACGGTGTTTAGGGTCTAGGGTTTAGGGTTTAGTGTTTAGGGTGTTTAGGGTCTAGGGTTTAGTGTTTAGGGTGTTTAGGGTTTAGGGGAGGTTTAGGGTTGTTTAAGGTTTAGAGATCATCGATCGAGTGCGCACACACATTATTAGAGGCACCCCGCGCCTTTGCGCATAAAGTGCATGCGTATATATGTGTGTTTTTTTGCCACCAACAACGATATATAGATGATCGAGAGAGAAGAGATTGAAATCCCCTAGAATATGTTCAAATATATATTAAAATATATGCACGAATGCATGGTAGGCCATGCATGCACACTAATTATATATATATATTATGAGGCAACTTGATCAAATGTGTTTTCATACGAGAGAACTTGTCAAAATTCAAGTTAATTAATTTATCATCGATAATTATATATATAATTAATTAATGAATCACAGGGAGATCGATAATTAATTTAGGGTTTTAGGTTGTTTAAGGTTTAGGGATCATCATCGATCGAGTGCGCACACACATTATTAGTGGCACCCGCGCCTTTACGCATAAAGTGCATGCGTATATATATGTGTTTTTTTGGCCACCAACGATATATATAGATGATCGAGAGAGAGAGAGATTGAAATCCCCAAGAATATGTTTAAATATACATTAAAATATATGCACAAATGCATGGTAGGCCATGCATGCACACTAATTATATATATATTATGAGGCAACTTAATCAAAATGTGTTTTCATTCGAGAGAACTTGTCAAAATTCAAGTTAATTAATTTATCACGATAATGATATAATTAATTAATAAATCTCAGGGATATGTTATACAACATGATCGATATAGGCCATGTATATTTTAATTGGTGTTAATCTACGGTTTGCTAGCTAGCTGCTATATATAGAGCATGTTTTTATTAGATCGGGTTATAGCTAGCTAGTATAGTTTAGGGTTATGTGTTTTAATTAAGTAGGGTTGATTAGCTAGGGTTAGTTACATATATATGGTTTAGGGTTAATGCATGGCACATTTAATTTAATTAGAGGACCGCGAGGCACCCCCTGGCCTGCTCGATGCACAATTAAGTGTCGTTGGCCTATACATAGGGTTTAATTAGGGTTTAGGGTTAGCTAGGGTTTAGGGTTAGGGTTAGGGTTTAGGGTCTAGGGTTTAGGGTTTAGTCTTTAGGGTGTTTAGGGTTTAGGGATTAGGGATTTAAGGTTTTAGGGGTTGTTTAAGGTTTAGGGATCATCGATCGAGTGCGCACACACATTATTAGAGGCACCCGCGCCTTTACGCATAAAGTGCATGCGTATATATGTGTGTTTTTTGGGCCACCAACGATATATAGATGATCAAGAGAGAGATTGAAATCCCCAAGAATATGTTCAAATATACATTAAAATATATGCACGAATGCATTGTAGGCCATGCATGCACACTAATTATATATATATATATTATGAGGCAACTTAATCAAATGTGTTTTCATTCGAGAGAACTTGTCAACATTCAAGTTAATTAATTTATCACGATAATTATATAATTAATTAATGAATCTCAGGGATATGTTATACAACATGATCGATATAGGCCATGTATATTTTAATTGGTGTTAATCTACGGTTTGCTAGCTAGCTGCTATATATATAGCATGTTTTTATTAGATCGGGTTATATCTAGTATAGTTTAGGGTTATGTGTTTTAATTGAGTAGGGTTGATTAGCTAGGGTTAGTTACATATATATGGTTTAGGGTTAATGCATGGCGCATTTGATTTAATTTGAGGACCGCGAGGCACCCCTGGGCAGCTCGATGCACAATTAAGTGTCGTTGGCCTATACATAGGGTTTAATTAGGGTTTAGGGTTATCTAGGGTAGAGGGTTAGGGTTAGGGTTTAGGGTCTAGGGTTTAGGGTTTAGTGTTTAGGGTGTGTTTAGGGTTTAGGGATTAGGGATTAGGGATTTAGGGTTTTAGGGTTGTTTAGGGTTTAGGGATCATCGATCGAGTGCGCACACACATTATTAGAGGCACCCGCGCCTTTACGCATAATGTGCATGCGTATATATGTGTGTTTTTTGGGCCACCAACGATATATAGATGATCGAGAGAGAGATTGAAATCCCCAAGAATATGTTCAAATATACATTAAAATATATGCACGAATGCATTGTAGGCCATGCATGCACACCAATTATATATAACTACTATATTAAAGAGCAACTGACTTCATTTTTCTCCAATTTTTGAATTTTTTTTTGGATTAAGGATAGGTTGACACGTATGTGATTTTGTAGTACATTCCTGCTCTATTTTTCTTGTGTGCATTTCTGGTATCCTCTTGCATTTTTCGTTGGTCCTTTTCTCTGGTCTCTTGTGATCTTACTTCTGGCTGGGTGTGGATGTAGCATTTTAGTTTGCTATCTATGGTGCGTCATGTCCTGAGTGAGTGTCTGCTTTTGTCTCCTGTATTTTTCACGTGTTGGACCAGCGACCAGTGAGTCAAAGCGGCGCTTCCTATTTTGCAGACTCCACCGCATCATGGCATCTGGCTTCTTGTTTTCCTCTTTCTCTCTCCACTCATCCCCAATCTCCTCCACAAGCCACTCCTGCCGGCGACGAACTTGCCATTCATCCTAGGATAGCCACCTCCCGCACGCCCCTACCAACCACGAAGGCAAGAACCTGTTGCGCCGCCGCCACCGGACGGGACTCCTGCGCGCCGCCTCCTGCCGGGACTCCCGCGCGTCAACGGCCTCGCCCACGTCCCTAGCTGCGATGCCAGCGGCGTGATGGAGAAGGGGTAGGAGGCCGTGGAGGTGGGTCTGCCAGCGGCCGCGCGGTGGAGGCGCCGGAGCTGTGGTGGTCGGTTTGCGCTGGAAGTTTGGGGCGCGCGCGTGGTTGTGGTCGGTTTGCGGGCGAGGAGGCGGCGGAGGCGTAGGACGAGCGCACAGCAGAGGTGGAATGTCGGCGACCGCCGGTGGAGGTGCGAGAACCCGAGGTCGAGGAATCTACATCTTGCGCATGGTTCTTATTTTTCTCTCTGCCGCGCCGCCGACCATGTTGGCTATGGTCTTCTACCACTGCGGCGCCGTGCCTCCACACACGACATAGTCAGAGCAGAGCCGGGAGGTGGCGACCGGGAGCGCCCACGCTTCGCCCTACCAGGCGGTGAAGAAGAGTAGTGGGTGGTTGGGGTTCATCTCCGACGCCATGGAGGTCGTACTCAAGGTACACCGTAAACAAAGCAGCAAGCGAGCGTTCTAGCCAGATTTGCATCAAGACGATGCATATTCTCTAACATATGTCCATATGTCCATGAACTGACAAACTTGATTCTTATCTGATTAAGGTCGAATCGACTCTGGCGGTGCAAAATTTGCAGCTACGGCTCAAGGAGATTCTGATGGGATATGAAGGCAATCAGGTTTGTCTATGAAACTTTGTTCATGGTCTCATGGATATAAAAGGGCCTGGAAAGTTATGCTTTGTTTTAGACATACGTTTGGGTATTGCCACGAAGATTATATTTCCCTTCCTAAGTGTTCAGGTTTGATCTTTTCGGGCAAGTTTCGTTTGTCAATTTTCGGCCTTAGGTTTCTTACGAAAGAGTACAGCTGCAGACTACTCGGTTATACAAGACACCTTACTTTTCTTGATTTTCTCATCCTAAGCCAAGTTAGTTCTATAGTGAAATGACTTCTCTGGTCTGATCCATTGTGTGCAGTAGCCTGATTTGCCTCCTTTTAATAAATTTCGGTCATTTGCTTTGTCAAGATAAGCTACTGCATGCAAAACTTAAGTTGTAAAAACTGAAACTAAAGTACCTGCAGGTTGATCGGTTTTATCCCTTCATCTGTACCTGCCGCAGTCAATTTTCATTTAGGGATTAAAACCTCAGATAAACAACTCAGCTTGCTACAATCTTCTGAGAACATTTCTGTACCTGCAGGTTGATAATTTTCATCCTTCATCTGTACCTGCCGGTTGAGCAGTGCGTGTTCGAGGCGTGGTAAGTCAGGTAGTAGACAGGGTCGTGGCCGCTTTGTTTGGTTAGCCATTCACATTTAACCGTTTGCCACCGACGGACGCCACACCAGAGCTCCTCTCGTGGGCTACGGTAAGGTGCTCCAACTACAGCCCTTGCAGGTTTTCTTCAGTTGCCCCAATGTTTGGACCAAGCTAGGTATACATCCACTAGCCAAGATTGATCCTTCAGCTGTTGTTTGGCCCGTTCCTGCATCTGTACTTACTGTTCGTTGAGTCCGCATATAGTACCTTGCAGGCCCTTCGTCCAGTGCAAGGCAAAGATAGATAATTAGAGATCAGGTTGGAACCATATCATATCGCACTCCCATATATTTTGTACTGAATGTGACTTGGTTTTGTTCGTATTCAAAGGAACTCAAATTCAGCGCCTAATTTTCTTTGTGACTGTCTGGTGAACATTCAGCAAGTTGCATCCGATCTTTCATAGATGTTAAAAGTAGATTTTGGTTCAGATTTATTTGATGTGCCAATGCTATATACTATGTGCAGATGCTCCTCTTTTGATAAGCACAGCGGGTTGCCTCAGCTTATTTACTTTCCCTTCTACGCACACTATTTTAGCTTCCAGAATTGTCAGCAAATATCTGTCAGAAATGCTCAGCCAACAATGTTTCTACCTTCTTAAATTGCACATTTCTCAGAGCATTGGTTTCCCATTCATACAGATAACTTTCAGTACAATATTGTTAAAAAAGTGGTTATCACAGACAAGATAATGTTTACATCTTTGCTTCTCCTAAAATGTGGATTATTCTAGCTCCAAATACTATCATAAAATCATAATCACAGTTGCTGATTTAATGATGCTTCCATCATCATCTTACATATTTACATCTAGAGTCATAATATACAACAGGGTTTCCCAATTTATGCATCTATCTGTAAGATGAATAGTAAGGACTATACGCTAGCTACTAGCCATGATGTCAAATTTAGTTTTTGTTCAGATTAGATTATGATGTGCAATGGGAAGAGATATTGCTGCTACATTTGGTGTTTAGCAATAGTAAATTCAGGTTTTTCTTGCTGAAGCTATTCAGCCAAGAGATATTGCTGCTACAAATTTACAGTTGACGCATGTGCTTGCTTGCCAGGATATATACTTCTTTCTCTGACATATACAGATCATCATATGCATCCTTTATTGGATATGAGTTTTCGAGCTGTGTTTAACTAGCCTCAGTTATCTCCTTTTCTTTATGAACAATCCAATTTTTGATCTCAATTATTTATGTTGTTGCACTGCTCATCAAATTCCGCTTCATTACCAGCTGTTATTTTCCATGAATCTATGAGGGGTTCTATCCACATACGTATTGTGAGGTACTCCAGAAATAAGTACGTAGCGTTGCCTCAGCTTACTACCTTTTCCCTATGCACAGCCCACTTGAATGATCAGAAACAATTTATGGTCCTTCTGGAACAAATATACTACTATTATCTAGATTTTCTGTACAATTTCGTCAGCACAATTCCCTTTTTTGGTATCAACATGATGTCGCTACTTGCTCTATGTTTGTAAGCTATACGAGCATTACTGTTTTCAACACAAAGAAAAACTTAATCAACTTGGTGCATATATGCCTTTCATAGAAACCCACCTAGATGTAAAGGGTGTCACCATATTGTTGGCACCACTCTGTAGCCTCTAGCCTGCAATATTCTTACCTTGATACGTTCATGCGTCAGTGAAAAGAAGCAAAAAATTTGGACTCTGTTTCAGTATGGACATATGTTCAGAATGGATGTTTCGGTGAACCGGCACTCTTTTGAATTGTTTTTCGAAAACATGAAATTTGGTGTAGAAGTGCAAATGCAATAAGCTGTATTGGCTGTTCAGGCCATGCTATCTTTGCTTTTCAAGTATTGTACTACTTGATCCTCAGTTAGAGATTAGGCATTGCAACTTCATGTGTCTTGAGTATCCGTGACAGTTTTACTAAGACCTCTCTTAGTCTGGTTCTAACTACTACTTTCATTTCGATAGGACACCCCACTTTCTGCTATGTATTGATTTTCCCCTCAACTTTTTGAGTGCATTACCCATCTCCATGGTTTGATATTGACATATATAGAAACAAAGATACTTATGAGATAGCAATTGTTCTTTATATGCAGTATGTAGCTTCTTTACTTAATAAGATGGTGTAGAAGCCACAGCAGGAGTTGTGTTTGCTGCCACAAAGTCAATACAAAAGGTAACGAATATAGTATTTGTAAGATGGGTTCAAACACAATTTCTTAAAAGAAAAAATTAAAAGACTTACCGTTGGGAAGGATTCAATAGATTATGTATTATCTTTGTCTAAAATAGCAACATGATTCGTTAGTACCGTCCTGGTGGGATGTTTGGGCCGGCATCCTTACAGGCCCTTTTCCAAGTTCACTGACCTTCTATTTTTTCTTCCAAGGTCATTTATCTGTTTTCGTGCAAAGTATAATGATTCTAGCCAAGCTCCTGCAGAAAATTTTACATTTTCCAAAAATATCCTTATAATTTGTTCATCCTGGGATTTATATGTCCCCCTTCATTGAAAATCACATAAAGAACACTTCACCGCATGTTGTCTTTGGTATGAGATCTATAGGTTATTTCTTGCATCAGGTTATCGATCCACTTCCCCTATTCACAGAATCTTTGATGTCACTTCTTTTTCCAAATGTGTATACATACTTGAACACAACAAGCAGTATTCATATTTACACCAGCAGCATGCATTCATTTTAGCTGAACAGATAAATTAAGAGAGAGTAAATAAATTGTTGTCAGTCTGAGTTTCTTGCTATCACTACTTTGAGCCTGTCTTAGAAGCCAAACTTTTGTTCCACTGATGTCTTCATGCATATCAGTTTGTTTCTGCAGAGAAAATTCTGAGAAGGCCTCAACTTATTTATGAATGTGAGGCAGCTGGACTATAAATCAGAAGTGCCATCAGTTACATTTCGCTAGCAGGCATATGGCCTATATCTGCAAGTGGGACCTTTGGTAGTTCCTTCTGAATCCTTGGTTAGTCTAGCATCGTCTGATGCTTAGAAACAGGAAATGTGGAGGGCAACAGAGCAGTCAGTCAGTCAATGTCTGACAAAAATTTGTCTCACAAGGGACATTATCAGAATATTTTGCAATTGCCATGGGATGCAATCCATTTTTGAAGGTTCGGACAACTGGATAAACTGGCATCTGCCTGAGCTTCACCACTCTGTTTAATTTAGAGTTTGAAGCAAACAACATAATAGTTGTAGGTACTGTGGTGTTCTTGTATCGTGGATTACTGTAGTCCGTGTCTCCTTAAGTGGTTGGCGAAGCTGTAATGCCCAGCAGTTTGATACAAGGAGATAGGTCGGAGCGACAAAACCTTGTTACCGTCGTGGCTTTATTAATTTAAAGTCGGGCAATCTTTGCCTGTTATCTAAAACTGTGGTGTTCTTGTGCTCTATCTCATGCGGTGGGCATGCGTTCCTTTTGCTCAAATTCTAACATTGTAACACATGATTTTGCTGGACAATTTATTTTCATTCAATTCTACAAATAATATTTAAAATCAAATTTATTTCAAGAAAACAGACAATTTAATTAGTACCTTAAAAATTACCATCAATCAGCTACTATATGGCGCGGCGTGCCGCCGCGCCGATTATTGCTAGTATATATTATGAGGCAACTTAATCAAATGTGTTTTCATTCGAGAGAACTTGTCAAAATTCAAGTTAATTAATTTATCACGATAATTATATAATTAATTAATGAATCACAGGGATATGTTATACAACATGATCGATATAGGCCATGTATATTTTAATTGGTGTTAATCTACGGTTTGCTAGCTAGCTGCTATATATATATATAGAGCATGTTTTTATTAGATCGGGTTTTAGCTAGCTAGTATAGTTTAGGGTTATGTGTTTTAATTAAGTAGGGTTGATTAGCTAGGGTTAGTTACATATATATGGTTTAGGGTTAATGCATGGCACATTTAATTTAATTAGAGGACCGCGAGGCACCCCTGGCCTGCTCGATGCACAATTAAGTGTCGTTGGCCTATACATAGGGTTTAATTAGGGTTTAGGGTTAGCTAGGGTTTAGGGTTAGGGTTAGGGTTTAGGGTCTAGGGTTTAGGGTTTAGTGTTTAGGGTGTTTAGGTTTAGGGATTAGGGATTAGTGATTAGGGATTTAAGGTTTTAGGGTTGTTTAAGGTTTAGGGATCATCGATCGAGTGCGCACACACATTATTAGAGGCACCCGCGCCTTTACGCATAAATTGCATGCATATATATATGTGTGTTTTTTGGCCACCAATGATATATAGATGATCGAGAGAGAGAGATTGAAATCCCCAAGAATATGTTCAAATATACATTAAAATATATGCACGAATGCATGGTAGGTGATGCGCGTAGATGTACACGTCCGTTGGGAACCCCAAGTGGAAGGTATGATGCGCACAACAGCAAGTTTCCCTCAGTATGAAACCAAGGTTATCGAACCAGTAGGAGCAAAGAAGCACGTTGAAGGTTGATGGTGGCGAAATGTGATGCGGCGCAACACCAGGGATTCCGGCGCCTACGTGGAACCTGCACAACACAACCAAAGTACTTTGCCCCAACGAAACAGTGAGGTTGTCAATCTCACCGGCTTGCTGTAACAAAGGATTAACCGTATTGTGTGGAAGATGATTGTTTGCGAAGAAAACAGTAAAGAACAATTGCAGTAGATTGTATGCGATGTAAAGAATAGGACCGGGGTCCACAGTTCACTAGAGGTGTCTCTCCCATAAGATTAAAGCATGTTGGGTGAACAAATTACAGTCGGGCAATTGACAAATAGAAAAGGGCATAACAATGCACATACATGATATGATAAATATAGTGAGATTTAATCAGGGCATTACGACAAAGTACATATACCGCTATCCAGCATGCATCTATGCCTAAAAAGTCCACCTTCAGGTTATCATCCGAACCCCTTCCAGTATTAAGTTGCAAGCAACAGACAATTGCATTAAGTATGGTGCGTAATGTAATCAACAACTACATCCTTAGACATAGCATCAATGTTTTATCCCTAGTGGCAACAGCACATCCACAACCTTAGAACTTTCATCAACGTCCTGCATTTAATGGAGGCATGAACCCACTATCGAGCATAAATACTCCCTCTTGGAGTTAAGAGCAAAAACTTGGCCAGAGCCTCTACTAATAACGGAGAGCATGCAAGATCATAAACAACACATAGGTAATAGATTGATAATCACCATAACATAGTATTCTCTATCCATCGGATCCCGACAAACACAACATATAGTATTACAGATAGATGATCTTGATCATGTTAGGCAGCTCACAAGATCCAACAATGAAGCACAATTAGGAGAAGACGACCATCTAGCTACTGCTATGGACCCATAGTCCAGGGGTGAACTACTCACTCATCACTCCGGAGGCGATCATGGCGATGAAGAGTCCTCCGAGAGATGATTCCCCTCTCCGGCAGGGTGCCGGAGGCGATCTCCTGAATCCCCCGAGATGGGATTGGTGGCGGCGGCGTCTCTGGAAGGTTTTCCGTATCGTGGCTCTCGGTACAGAGGGTTTCGCGACGAAGACTTTAAGTAGGCGGAAGGGCAACGCGGGGGGCCACACGAGGGCCCCACACGCTAGGCCGGCGCGGCCCAGCCCTAGTGTGGCGGCGCCTCGTGGCCCCACTTCATTTCCCCCTCGGTCTTCTGGAAGCTTCGTGCAAAAATAGGACCCTGGGCGTTGATTTCGTCCAATTCCGAGAATATTTCCTTACTAGGATTTCTGAAACCAAAAACAGCAGAAAACATCAACTGGCTCTTCGGCATCTTGTTAATAGGTTAGTGCCGGAAAATGCGTAAATACGACATATAATGTGCATAAAACATGTAGATATCATCAATAATGTAGCATGGAACATAAGAAATTATCGATACGTCGGAGGCGTATCAGCATCCCCAAGCTTAGTTCTGCTCTTCCCGAGCAGGTAAACGATAACAAGGATAATTTCTGGAGTGACATGCCATCATAACCTTGATCATACTATTGTAAGCATATGTAATGAATGCAGCGATCAAAACAATGGTAATGACATGAGTAAACAAATGAATCATAAAGCAAAGACTTTTCATGAATAGTACTTCAAGACAAGCATCAATAAGTCTTGCATAAGAGTTAACTCATAAACCAATAAATCAAAGTAAAGGTATTGAAGCAACACAAAGGAAGATTAAGTTTTAGCGGTTGCTTTCAACTTATAACATGTATATCTCATGGATAGTGTCAATGTAAAGTAATATAACAAGTGCAATATGCAAGTATGTAGGAATCAATGCATAGTTCACACAAGTGTTTGCTTCTTAAGGTGGAGAGAGATAGGTGAACTGACTCAACAATAAAAGTAAAAGAAAGGTCCTTCAAAGAGGAAAGCATCGATTGCTATATTTGTGCTAGAGCTTTTATTTTGAAAACATGAAACAATTTTGTCAACGGTAGTAATAAAGCAAATGAGTTATGTAAATTATATCTTACAAGTTGCAAGCCTCATGCATAGTATACTAATAGTGCCCGCACCTTGTCCTAATCAGCTTGGACTACCGGATCATCGCAATACACATGTTTTAACCAAGTGTCACAATGGGGTACCTCCATGCCGCCTGTACAAAGGTCTAAGGAGAAAGCTCGCATTTTGGATTTCTCGCTTTTGATTATTCTCAACTTAGACATCCATACCGGGACAACATGGACAACAGATAATGGACTCCTCTTTAATGCATAAGCATGTGGCAACAGTTAATATTCTCATATGAGATTGAGGATATATGTCCAAAACTGAAACTTCCACCATGATTCATGGCTTTAGTTAGCGGCCCAATGTTCTTCTCTAACAATATGCATGCTCCAACCATTAAGGTGGTAGATCTCTCTTACTTCAGACAAGACGGACATGCATAGCAACTCACATGATATTCAACAAAGAATAGTTGATGGCGTCCCCAGAAGCATGGTTATCGCACAACAAGCAACTTAATAAGAGATAAAATGCATAAGTACATATTCAATACCACAATAGTTTTTAAGCTATTTGTCCCATGAGCTATATATTGCAAAGGTGAATGATGGAAATTTAAAGGTAGCACTCAAGCAATTTACTTTGTAATGGCAGAGAAATACCATGTAGTAGGTAGGTATGGTGGACACAAATGGCATAGTGGTTGGCTCAAGGATTTTGGATGCATGAGAAGTATTCCCTCTCGATACAAGGTTTAGGCTAGCAAGGTTATTTGAAGCAAACTCAAGGATGAACCGGTGCAGCAAAACTCACATAAAAGACATATTGTAAACACTATAAGACTCTACACCGTCTTCCTTGTTGTTCAAAACTCAATACTAGAAATTATCTAGACCTTAGAGAGACCAAATATGCAAACCAAATTTTAGCAAGCTCTATGTATTTCTTCATCAATGGGTGCAAAGTATATGATGCAAGCGCTTAAACATGAGCACAAAAATTTCCAAGTATCACATTATCCAAGACATTTTAGAATTACTACATGTAGCATATCCCGATTCCAACCATATAACAATTTAACGAAGAAATTTCAACCTTCGCCTTGAACATTATGAGTAAAGCCTAAGGACATATTTGTCCATATGCAACAGCGGAGCGTGTCTCTCTCCCATACAGTGAATACTAGGATCCATTTTATTCAAATAAAAACAAAAACAAAACAAACCGACGCTCCAAGCAAAGTACATAAGATGTGACTGGATAAAAATATAGTTCTAGGGGAGGAACCTGATGATGTTGTCGATGAAGAAGGGGATGCCTTGGGCATCCCCAAGCTTAGACGCTTGAGTCTTCTTAAAATATGCAGGGATGAACCACGGGGGCATCCCCAAACTTAGAGCTTTCACTCCTCTTGATCATAGTATATCATACTCCTCTCTTGACCCTTGAAAACTTCCTTCACACCAAACTTCAAGCAAACTCATTAGAGGGTTAGTGCACAATTAAAAATTCACATATTCAGAGGTGACACAATCATTCTTAACACTTCTGGACATTGCACAAAGCTACTGGACATTAATGGATCAAAGGAATTCATCCAACATAGCAAATACGGCAATGCGAAATAAAAGGCAGAATCTGTCAAAAAACAGAACAGTCCGTAAAGACGAACCTGAAAGGGGCACTAGACTTGCTCAAATGGAAAAACTCAAAACTAATGAAAATTGCGTACGTATCTGAGGATCACGCTCGTAAATTTACAGATTTGTTCGAATTTTTTACAGAGACTTATGCCAGAATTCGTGACAGACATCAATGCTGTTTCTGCGCAGCGATCCCAAATATAACATCAACTTTAGCATAGAAACTTTACATGGCACAAAAACATGATAAGGAGAGGTTGCTACAGTAGTAAACAACTTCCAAGACTCAACAAAACAAAAATTTAGTAAAATAAACACATGGGTTATCTCCCAAGAAGTGCTTTTCTTTAACGCCTTTCAGCTAGGCGGAGAAAGTGCAAATCAAGTAACATCAAGAGTAGAAGCATCAACATTATTTTTCTTGCAAACACAACTTGTTGCAGAGGGTACTTTAGGCGCTCCATTATCTAAATTTTCTATGGTGGTGCTAGGGGTTTTAACAATTTTAGGCCTATAATAATTCTTTTGTTTAGGCACTTTAGAGGCATACATGAATTTTTGCTCTTTACCCACATAAGCTTTCTCATTATACTTGAGAGAATAAAAGGTTGAACCCAAGGTTCCCATAGCTTTTTCAAGTTCATCAATCCTGTTGGTTTGATTATCATGGACAACACAAGTTCCTAGGACATTAATTCTTTCATCAACTCCTCCTAGGGATTTATCAAGTTCATCAGTTTTATCCAATAACATTTCCAATTTAGTTTCAATACTTGGAAAATTTTTCTCTATGGTTTCCAATTTTTTCATAACATCCTCAAGAGAGATTTCAATTTTAACTTCATTAACAGGTGGTATTCCAACTAGACTCTCAATGATGCAACTAGCTTCTAAAGCGGGAGTACCTAGGAAATTACCTCCCGAAAGAGTATCATGAACATACCTATTCCAACTAGATAAACCAACATAAAAGTTCCTAACAAGGATAGTGGTGGAGTGTTTCTTAATGCACCTATGATGAGCATTACTAATTCTGTACCAAGCATCTTTAAAACTTTCTCCCCCTTGTTGCTTAAAAGAACGAACTTCAACTTCAGGATTACTCATGATAACAGTAGTAAAAGTAACTAAGTAAATAAAGACAAGTAAATAAAGTAAAACTAGCAACTAATTTTTTTTGTGTTTTTGATATAGAGAACAAGACAGTAAATAAAGTAAAACTAGCAACTAATTTTTTTTGTGTTTTTGATATAGAGAACAAGACAGTAAATAAAGTAAAACTAGCAACTAAATTTTTTTGTGTTTTGTTTAGGTGCATGATGACCCACAAGTATAGGGGATCGCAACAGTCTTCGAGGGAAGTATTACCCAATTTATTGATTCGACACAAGGGGAGACAAAGAATACTTGTAAGCCTTAACAGCGGAGTTGTCAATTCAGCTGCACCTGGAAACAGACTTGCTCGCAAGAGTTTATCAGTAGTAACAGTTTTATGGCAGTGGAAATAGCGAAATAACAGCAGCGGTGAAATAAAGACAGCAGTAGTGATTATAGTAAACAGCAGGATTAAAATACTGTAGGCACAGGGACGGATTTAACGGGCGTTGCATGGATGAGAGAAACTCATGTAACAATCAAAGCATGGGCATTTGCAGATAATAATAAAACGGTATCCAAGTACTAATCAATCAATAGGCATGTGTTCCATATTTAGTCGTACGTGCTCGCAATGAGAAACTTGCACAACATCTTCTGTCCTACCAGCCGGTGGCAGCCGGGCCTCTAGGAAAACTACTGCATATTAAGGTACTCCTTTTAATAGAGTACCGGAGCAAAGCATTAACACTCCGTGAACACATGTGATCCTCACATCACTACCATCCCCTCCGGTTGTCCCGATTCTTGTCACTTCGGGGCCATTGGTTCCGGACAGCGACATGTGTATACAACTTATAGGTAAGATCATAAACAACGAATATCTTCATGAATCAATAACATGTTCAGAT